>NC_091284.1:594686606-594739106 GCF_032444005.1 Ranitomeya imitator
ACATCCATCAGTCGCATTAGGTGATGTTTCTCTGATTGTGACGCGATAGGAGCAATGACAGTGGTTGCGCTATCAGAGTGCAGTAACAGAATAGTGCGGGCACTTACGGGAAATTGCCGGTAATATACTATTAAGGCTTGAGTCCTCAGGGAGCAAAATAACAGTACATGTTATTTATATTTATTTTTTTACGCAATGATGAAAAGAAAAATAGCCAAAATGAAAGTCTCTGCGTAGTCAGCTATATCCCATCCATTATTTAGCACTAAATAATTGAGTGGCCATTTAGCCCTTCAAGTCAGAATATAATAAATGCACCTTAGGCAGCAATTATAACCATCAGTTCTTACGTCCGTGTCTGTATCAACTTTGCACATGTAGCTATTGTACAGCTTGATAATTCCTCTGTTCTAAGGCCTCATTTAGACGTCCATCAGGATTCTCGTACATAAAAACACGGACTGCTGTTCTTCAGTATTTGGAGTCTGAGTCTCTTCAGCGTTTGGCCAGTTTTTACCATCAGTGTTTCATCAGTGAAAACAAAAAATAGCTTCAAAACTTCACCCTTGTATTACAATGTTAATCTTGGACATACACATGTCATTGTGTGCTCGGCCGGATTTTCAGGGAGACAAAGCCCCATGGGGAATTTTGATCCATGACTCTGATCAAAAATGGATATGTCTCCCTGATTTTTTTACGGACACATGGTCTGCAACAAAGGATGGGTATGTGAACAGCACTAGAGACTTTAATGAGTACGTGTTTTCTATGTTTGAATACGACGTACGTGATTCATAGGTCTGATTGAGGCCTAATTGTGTTCAGTTGTGCAAAGGACTGGAAAGTCAGACAAATATTCTACATTTGATTGTAGTCAAATTCTGATGTCGCCGCTCCAGGACAATAACATTGCTATTTGTTGTCTCTTCTGGAAAATATACCTCTTTACTTGCACTTCTTTTGAAGATTGTAAAATGTTTTCTTTCAACATGTTGAAACTACCAGCATGACTTGAGCTCATTAAAATGCAAAACTAAGTCATCCAAGGAGAATGCCACTTCAGTTTTTCAGGATAGTAAGGTTAAAGAAGAATTGCGTTATTGTTGTGAACAAATAAAAACAAGTATTATGTACAATTTTTGTGCATTTGAAAACTGTAACATTGACAACAAAAAAAAAACAGCTTGCACTTTTCCACTGTGAGTTTGCCTGCAGAAAATCTTCTTAAGGTACCTTCCCACTAAACGACGCTGCAGCGATCCAGACAACGATCCGGATCGCTGCAGCGTCGCTGTTTGGTCGCTGGAGAGCTGTCACACAGACCGCTCTCCAGCGACCAACGATGCCGGTAACCAGGGTAAACATCGGGTTACTAAGCGCAGGGCCGCGCTTAGTAACCCGATGTTTACCCTGGATACCATCCTAAAAGTAAAAAAAACAAACACTACATACTTACCTTCGGCTGTCTGTCCCCGGCGCTGTGCTTCTCTGTACTGGCTGTGAGCACAGCGCCCGGAAAGCACAGCGGTGACATCACCGCTCTGCTTTCCGGCCGCTATGCTCACAGTGAGTGCAGGAAAGCAGAGCGCCGGGGACAGACAGCCGAAGGTAAGTATGAAGCGTTTGTTTTTTTTACTTTTAGGATGGTATCCAGGGTAAACATCGGGTTACTAAGCGCGGCCCTGCGCTTAGTAACCCGATGTTTACCCTGGTTACCAGCGAAGACATCGCTGAATCGGTGTCACACACGCCGATTCAGCGATGTCAGCGGGAGATCCAGCGACCAAATAAAGTTCTGGCCCTCTAGCCCTGACCGACGACATCACAGCAGGATTCTGATCGCTGCTGCATGTCACACTGAACGATATCGCTAGCGAGGACGCTGCAACGTCACGGATCGCTAGCGATATCGTTTAGCGTGAAGGTACCTTTACAGTAGCAGCGTTTAGAAAGAGACCTAAAAAAAATTCTAATTAACGCACGGCAGAGAAAATCCACACAGTAAACTTGACATCCAAATGGATTTGGAGCTCCTTTTTCTGTGGGGTTTACAAAGGTTTCCTCAACTTTTTTCTGTAATGGCCGAGGAAGATCAATTATAAGCAAACCTAGATAGGTCCACCAGGATCTTCTCCACCATTATCTTGAATGTATCAAGCCATTTGATTGCTAGTCTTCCTCTTCGCCTTGTTCCTTCTATTCGTCTGACCATGATGTCCTTCTCCTCTGATTGCTCTCTTCATCGGATTTGTCTAAAGCAGGCAAGTCATAACTTGGTGATCCTTGCTTCGAGTGACACCTGGCTTGATTTGTTCCAAACGTGTTTTGTTTGTCCTTTATGCCATCTATGTAACATCCTTCTCCAGGACCAGTTCAAAGTCGTTGTTTCTTCTTCTGTCTTGTTTCTTTATCATTGATATTTCACATCATTACGTTTCCACAGAAAAAAAAAAAACTATGTGCGAGCCATATCTTCATCACCAGTGAAATGTTCCTTGACTTGAAGATGTCGTCCAGTGACTTCATTGTTGATTTGTCCATAGCTGTTCTCCTTTTGACTTCTGGTGTCATCGTTGAATCTTGAGTGGTAATCGATCGGAGTAAGTGGAAGTCCTTTGCCACCTTTAGCTAGTTCTCGTCCATCTCAAATGTGTCCTGGTTGTACCTGGCAGTTGTCAGTGAAATGTTTTTCAACCTTTGCACAGTACTGTATATTTGGAGCTCCATGTTCTGTGGGGTTCACAAAGGTCATATGTTTACCTTTCCTCAACTTACTTATTATTTATACATATTATAAATATGTATATTTATAATAAGATAGACAGCTTGCTGACAATGTACAGTGTATACAGGAAGCTGCCAATCAGGGGTCTGGGTGGGGTTATACACAGATCAGCATTTATAGCACTGTTATACCTACAGCAGAGGATAGAGGAATTATATTGAAACTCCACCAAAGAGTCCAGTAAGGGACACATAACTGCAATCTCTGCCCTTACATTATGCTGCTCTTAGATTACATAGTCAAAAACCTGCTGACGGATTCCCTTTAACGCATCCTGTCAATGTTCCAACTTGTCACCCTCTTCTTTTTGTCTTTTGTAAAGATGGATTATCTTGAAGGCGGTCGCTCCTAGCCTTATGATGACATCAAAAAGATGTTGTAAACTTGATATAAGAGCAAGAAAAATCTTTTTGCCAGGAGGGATTTGATTCCTTGGTGCACCGCTTGAATAAGAAGGTGGTTTTGTTGAGAAATCAATTTTATATAAATGTTAATGGGTTGAGTAAGCAACTTAATGTAACATGATTATATGAAAAAAGAAAATAGCAGTAAATCTTACAATTTGACTTCCTTTAGTGTCTCTAGATCGTTTGATAAGAAGTCAACTTGTCAGTTAAGAGATTGCCAGCTTTTAGCCGATCATGAACAGAAGAAATAAAGAATGTAATCAAAATGAGCTCAGCTATAGTACTTTAGATCATATTTACGCTTTACATTGTAAAACGTCATTATCCCTGAAAGTTGCCTTGCAAATTTTGTTCCTAAAACAGATTTTATCCAGACCAGGAAATGTGTCAACTGTATAGTAATTTGCATTAACTTGATACATGCAGAAATGATGTGACAAGCATATTCCACCAGAGGCATTGCTAGACTCTGAAAATACATTTTGTCTTGGGGCACCGGCTTGGTTCTTTAATTGGGGCAAGAGATTGGAAGTTATATTTGCCTATATTTGCTACATGCAATAAATCATGCTGCAGGAGGATAGTGTAGCAAAGAGGCACATTTATTACCCAATAAGCATCTATCTTCTGTTAGCCCTGACTTAATAATCTTTATTTTTATATAGCGCTAACATATTCCGCAGCGCTTTACAGTTTGCACACATTATCTTCGCTGTCCTCGATGGGGCTCACAATCTAAATTCCCTATCAGTATGTCTTTGGAATGTGGGAGGAAACCGGAGAACCCGGAGGAAACCCACGCAAACACGGAGAGAACATACAAACTCTTTGCAGATGTTGTCCTTGGTGGGATTTGAACACGGGACTCCAGCGCTGCAAGGCTGCAGTGCTAACCACTGCGCCACCGTGCCGCCCCTAATCATAAGTACCGTATATACTCGAGTATAAGCCGAGATTTTCAGCCCAAATTTGTGGGCTGAAAGTGCCCCTCTCGGCTTATACTCGAGTCACGGTCGGCGGCAGGGTCAGCGGGTGAGGGGGAGAGAGGATTGTCGCATACTCACCTAGTCCCGGGGGTCCTGGCGCTCCCCCTGCCTGTCACACGGTCTTCGGGTGCCGCAGCTCTTCCCCTATACAGCGGTCACTGGCACCGCTCATTAAACTTATGAATATGGACTCCACTCCCATAGGGGTGGAGCCGCATATTCATTCCTCTGAGCGGTGCCAGTGATCGCTGACAGAGGAAGAGCTGCGGCACCCGAAGACAGTGTGACAGGCAGGGGCAGCGTCAGGAGCGCCAGGACTAGGTGAGTATTTTATATTCACCTGTCTGAGTTCCACACGCAGGGCGCCGCTCAGTCTTCCTGTCCTCTTGCTCTGACTCTTCAGGTCAGAGGGTGCGATGACGTAGTAGTGTGTGCGCCACCCTCTGCCTGATCAATCAGTGCGGAGAGACGCCGAGGCGAGACGCTGAGGAGCTGCAAGCAAGAGAGGTGAGTATGTGTTGTTTTTTTTTATTGCAGCAGCAGCATTATATATGGCACAGCTTTATAAGGAGCATCCATGGGGCAATAATGAACGGTGCAGAGCATTCTATATGGCACAGCTTTATAAGGGGCATCTATGGGGCCATAATGAACGGTGCAGAGCATTATATATAGCACAGCTTTATAAGGAGCATCTATGGGGCCATAATGAACGGTGCAGAGCATTATATATAGCACAGCTTTATAAGGAGCATCTATGGGGCCATAATGAACGGTGCAGAGCATTGTATATGGCACAGCTTTATAAGGAGCATCTATGGGGCCATAATGAACGGTGCAGAGCATTATATATAGCACAGCTTTATAAGGAGCATCTATGGGGCCATAATGAACGGTGCAGAGCATTATATATAGCACAGCTTTATAAGGAGCATCTATGGGGCCATAATGAACGGTGCAGAGCATTGTATATGGCACAGCTTTAAATGGAGCATCTATGGGGCCATAATGAACGGTGCAGAGCATTGTATATGGCACAGCTTTAAATGGAGCATCTATGGGGCCATAATGAACGGTGCAGAGCATTGTATATGGCACAGCTTTAAATGGAGCATCTATGGGGCCATAATGAACGGTGCAGAGCACTATATGGCACAGCTTTAAATGGAGCATCTATGGGGCCATAATGAACGGTGCAGAGCATTCTATATGGCACAGCGTTATAAGGAGCATATATGGGGCCATAATGAATGGTGCAGAGCATTGTATATGGCACAGCGTTATATGGAGCATCTATGGGGCCATAATGAACGGTGCAGAACATTCTATATGGCACAGCGTTATAAGGGGCATATATGGGGCCATAATGAACGGTGCAGAGCATTGTATATGGAGCACAGCTTTATATGGAGCATCTATGGGGCCATAATGAACGGTGCAGAGCATTTATGGCACAGCTATATATGGATCATCTATGGGGCAATAATGAACGGTATGGAGCATCTATTTTTATTTTTGAAATTCACAGGTAGCTGATGCATTTTCCACTCTAGGCTTATACTCGAGTCAATAAGTTTTCCCAGTTTTTTGTGGCAAAATTAGGGGGGTCGGCTTATACTCGGGTCGGCTTATACTCGAGTATATACGGTACTTACATTTTACCTAGAAACATGAGTAATGTCAAAAATTCAATCATAGCAGGCCTATTTGTTTGCAGCAGAGTAGTCAAATACAGTCTGTATTCCTATTCATGTCTCTCTATGTAGCACTGAACAGCAAGAAACGTTCTTCCAGATTAGAGCCTCTACAGAGTTTGGTGCTCAGTTATCTTTCTACCCTCACTTCTGGACAACATACAGCTTTCACATCCTATATGATCTGAATATCTCTTCTGGTGGTTAGGGCATACCATGATCACAATGTCCACCAGCTTTGGAGGTGGAAATGGGTCCCTCACCTCTTGAGCTCCTGTGTGGTTACCCAGATTGCATTGATACGTCTGCCCCTAACAATGTCCATTTTCAAAAACACAATTCTCCATTAAGAATCGCTTTAGAGATGAGCGGATCAGGCAAAATTCCATTTGACCTATTCATTTAGATTTTTTTCTGTGAATTTAATTACTGTATGTTCTGGAGACTTTCCAGACATCCCCATTTTTGTTTTTGCACTTTCGTTTTTTGCACCTCTTCTTTCCAGAGCCCTACCTTTCTTACTTTTTGGTCAAAATGGCCATGTAAGGGCTTGATTTTTGCAGGATTAGTTGTACTTTTGAACACCACCATTGGTTTTAACATATCATGTATTTAAAAACGGGAAAAAAAATTCCAAGTGCAATGAAATCGTCAAAAAACTGCAATCCCACAGTTGTTTTTTTTTTTTTTTACCATGTTCCCATGTTCATTAAATGCTAAAACTGACCTACCATTATGATTTTTCAGGTCATTATGAGTTCATTGACATCTAACATGTCTAGGTTCTTTTTTTATTTAAGTGGTGAAAAAAATTCCAAAGTTTGTTAAAAAAAAAAAAGTGCCATATTTCGATACCCGTAGCATCACCATTTTTCATGATCTTGGGTTGGGTGAGGGATTTTGATTTTTGCGTGCCGATGTGATGTTTTTAATGATACCATTTCGGTGCAGATACAATCTTCTGACCGCCTGTTATTGCCTTTTAATGCAATGTTGTGGCTATCAACAAACGTAATTCTGTGGTTTGTCTTTTTTTTCTTGCTACACCGTTTAGCGATCTGGTTAATCCATTTTTTTATTGATAGATCGGGCGATTCTGAATGCGGTGATACCAAATATTTGTATGTATGATTTTTTTTATCGTTTTATTTTGAATGGTGCAAAAGAGGGGTGATTTGAACTTTTATATATTTTTTAATTTTTTTAACATATTTTTTACTTTTTGCATGCTTCAATAGTCTCCATGGGAGACTAGAAGCAGCAGCACTTTGATTGGCTCTGCTACATACAGGCGATGATCAGATCACCTGTATGTAAATGCTCACTTTCTAAGAACGCCAACCACCAGGTGGCCCTTATACCAATCCGACAGTGACAACCACAGAGGTATGCTGGAGACCTCTGGTTGTCATGCCTACCCATCAGTGACCCGCAATCATGTGACGGGGTCACTGATGGGTGGGATTACCGGCACACTTGAAGGAAGCGTGAGTTAAATGGTGCTGTCAGAAAATTACAGCGGCATTTAAGTAGTTAACAGCAACGTGTGGATCGCAATTCCACCCATGGCTGTTGCAGGCACGTGTCAGCTGTATATATCAGCCGACATGTGCCCGGAAAGGTGCAGGCTCTGCTCCGGAGCCCACACCAAACAGGAGTAGTCTGACATCAGCATACTATTATGCCCGATGTCGGAAAGGGGTTAAATGTAAGATGTAAAAAATAAAACAAATACTTATACCCATTTTACTGTTTAACTCTCTGGACCCTCCAGTACTCATTATTACCGTTGTGATCACTGTCGTTTGTGCAGAAATCTGAGAGCTTCACAATTTAATGATGTGACAGCAGATGAAATGAGCTTACACACAAAACCATCAGGGCCTCTCACGCTAGGCGGGACTTCTGGCTCTGATGCGGCCCAGTACAGTGTCACGTAGTCTTAAGATGCAGCAAGGATCAGACAGGTATGGAGAGGAGGGTAGAGGGGAGAGTACAAGTGTTAGGTGTCGAGTTCCCGCCTCTGCACAGGGGGAATCTCGAACCATCTCCGCTGCGGTCTCCCATTCCTCTCCAGCTGCAGTGGAGCCTGTTCAGCGGAGACGTGGGTCCCAGCGTCTGACTCAGGCTGATAATGGGCGACTGGTTACTACTGTTCTTCCAGGCTCTGCCTTTGTAGCCAGCGCTGATCAGCAGCGAGCAGATCTTTCTGGGACTACGTTCTGCTTTTCCCATACTGGGCATGCCCACGGGACGGCCTCCCATTGGAGGTCGGGGCTCACATGCGCAGGTCCTGAAGCGGTTCCTGTTGGACCACTAGGAAGGTCCTTGAGTGCTAAAACTATAAAAGGTTTGCATGGCTGCATGGCCATGTGCTAGTATCAAACCTATGTTATGGGCTCAGCGCTAGTATGGTCATGATTGTATGTGGTCAGGGTTTGGCTGAAATAAGCCCCTAAAATTAGGATTTTTGTGTATGTGGATTCAGGGCTGGCGTACAGCCATTAGAATTCTGGCTCCACCGGAGAGGAGTTGCTTGTGTGGTATTCTGACTGCATGACCACTGTTGGCTCTATTAGGTAGCTGTGATCTCCTGTGAGGTTAACAGGGTATGGCATTCTCTTTTCGTAGTGAATCTGTGACGTAACAGAGTTTGCTTATACCGCTTTATAGTACCGCCTGTTACTAGCAGCATGTTTCTCTCCAGCACAGTGGACCCCGAGTTGCGAACGCACCTACTGTCTCATATATATATATATATATATATATATATATATATATATTCGGTGCGTTCCGCCAACCCTAACAGAATACTAGCGCCAGGGTCTGACTAGTAAATGGCGGAAAAACAGCAATCCTTGCAGTACATCCTGCAGCTGGAGGGTAGGTTTAGCAGCTCTCGAGTGCACAACCTCAGCTGTGGATGTTACCGCAGTTGCTGTTAAGGCTGCTAGCGTGGCTGTAGCAACCTTATCCACTGCCACCCCTGTTCCAACTCTCTCTTGCCTCCAGCTGCCAGAACAATTTTCTATTGATAGTAAATCTTGTAGGGGTTTTGTGAGCCAGTGCTCTATACACCTTGAGCTCCTGGCCGCACATTTCCCCACAGAGCGGGCAAGGGTGAGATTTATTTTGTCTCTCCTGTCGGACAGGGCGTTGGGTTGGGCTATGCCGCTGTGGGAGCGTGGCTATCATGTGGTGCAGAGGTCTTTTTAGGGCCATGAGTCACCCATGATACTGCGCTCTAACTGTTGGCATTGACTCAGGGCTCGTCTTTGGTCAGCCATTTTGCCGTCCACTTCCGCACCCTAGCATCTGAGCTGGAGTGGTCGGATAAAGCCCTTATCCCTATATTTTAGAGGGGGCTGGCTGACCACGTGAAGGGCACTCTGGCCTCTAGGGAGATTCCTGCCACACTGGAGGAGTTAATAGCTGTGTCTACTCGTATTGACCTCTGTTTTCACGAGCGGAGGTTAAAGCGGGTCAAGTCTAGGCAGAGGTTTCGGCTGGCTCCCACCTTCGCCAAACCTTTGGAATCTCCAGTCCTGGTCCCTGAGTCACATGAAGCCATGGAAGTGTCACGAGCGGGATCTAAGTCCCAGACCGCTCGTGCACTCAAGGTCTGCCATGTTTGCCAGCAGTCAGGACATCTTGCGACCGGATGTTCCCAGCGGTCGAGGAAACAGCGTCTAGTGGAAGTAGGTGGAGCTACACTAAACACGGCGACATTTGCCTCCAAATTGTCCTTTAACCCCTTAATCCCATATGACGTACTATCCCGTCCAGGTGACCTGGGACTTAATTCCCAGTGACGGGATAGTACGTCATATGCGATCGGCCGCGCTCACGGGGGGAGCGCGGCCGATCGCGGCCGGGTGTCAGCTGCCTATCGCAGCTGACATCCGGCACTATGTGCCAGGAGCGGTCACGGACCGCTCCCGGCACATTAACCCCCGGCACACCGCGATCAAAGATGATCGCGATGTGCCGGCGGTGCAGGGAAGCATCGCGCAGGGAGGGGGCTCCTTGCGTGCTTCCCTGAGACGATCGGTACACGGTGATGTGCTCACCATGTACCGAACGTCTTCTCCCTGCAGTCCCCGGATCCAAAATGGCCGCCGGGCTGCATCCGGGTCCTGCAGGGAGCACTTCTGGGTCAGGATCAGGCTGCAGCTGCAGCTCTAATCCTGCCCGGCTGTATGTCAGATCACCGATCTAACAGAGTGCTGTGCACACTGTCAGATCGGTGATCTGTGATGTCCCCCCCTGGGACAAAGTGAAAAAGTAAAAAAAAAAATTTCCACACGTGTAAAAAAAAAAAAAAAAAAAAATTCCTAAATAAAGAAGAAGAAAAAATATATTTTTCCCATAAATACATTTCTTTATCTAAAAAAAAAACAAAAAAACAATAAAAGTACACATATTTAGTATCGCCGCGTCTGTAACGACCCGACCTATAAAACTGGCCCACTAGTTAACCCCTTCAGTGAACACCGTAAGGAAAAAAAAAAAAAAAACGAGCCAAAAAACAACGCTTTATTATCATAACGCTGAACAAAAAGTGGAATAACACGCGATCAAAAAGACGGATTTAAATAACCATGGTATCCCTGAAAACGTCATCTTGTCCCGCAAAAAACGAGCCGCAATATAGCATCATAACCAAAAAAATAAAAAAGTTATAGTCCTCAGAATAAAGCGATGCCAAAATAATTATTTTTTCTATAAAATAGCTTTTATCGTATAAAAGCGCCAAAACATAAAAAAAAGATATAAATGAGGTATCACTGTAATCGTACTGACCCGAAGAATAAAACTGCTTCATCAATTTTACCAAACGCGGAACGGTATAAACGCCTCCCCCAAAAGAAATTCATGAATAGCTGGTTTTTGGTCATTCTGCCTCACAAAAAATCGGAATAAAAAGCGATCAAAAACTGTCACGTGTCCGAAAATGTAACCGATAAAAACGTCAACTCGTCCCGCAAAAAACAAGACCTCACATGAGTCTGTGGACCAAAATATGGAAAAATTATAGGTCTCAAAATGTGGAGATGCAAAAACTTTTTTGCTATAAAAAGCGTCTTTTAGTGTGTGACGGCTGCCAATCATAAAAATCCGATATAAAAAACGCTATAAAAGTAAATCAAACCCCCCTTCATCACCCCCTTAGTTAGGCTAGGTTCACATTGCGTTAATGGGTTAACGCTAACGGACAGCGTTGCACGGCGAAAATGTCACAATTAACGCCGTACAACGGGTCCGTTAGCACACCCATTGACAGCAATGTGATTTTCGGGTGTAGCGCATCGCTAGAGCGTGCCATTTTCGGCTCGCGCTAGCAAGGTGCCGTTCTTTTGTGGCGCGCCTCGTACGCTGCTTGCAGCGTCCGCGGTGCGCCCGAGGTCCGATCCCCGATCTTCCAGAGCGGGGACGTTAACGCGACCACTAAACACGACACCTAAAAAGACATTGCGTTAGCGCAATCCGCTAGCGCTAAACGGATTTCCCTAACGCAATGCGAACCTAGCCTTAGGGAAAAATAATAAAATTTTAAAAAAATGTATTTATTTCCATTTTCCCATTAGGGTTAGGGCTAGGGTTAGGGCTAGGGTTAGGGCTAGGGTTAGGGCTAGGGTTAGGGCTAGGGTTAGGGTTTGGATTACATTTACGGTTGGGATTAGGGTTGGGATTAGAATTAGGGGTGTGTCAGGGTTAGGTGTGTGGTTAGGGTTACAGTTGGGATTAGGGTTAGGGGTGTGTCTGGGTTAGAGGTGTGGTTAGGGTTACAGTTGGGATTAGGGTTAGGGGTGCGTTTGGATTAGGGTTTCAGTTATAATTGGGGTGTTTCCACTGTTTAGGCACATCAGGGGCTCTCCAAACGCGACATGGCGTCCGATCTCAATTCCAGCCAATTCTGCATTGAAAAAGTAAAACAGTGCTCCTTCACTTCCGAGCTCTCCCGTGCGCCCAAACAGGGGTTTACCCCAACATATGGGGTATCATTGTACTCGAGACAAATTGGACAACAACTTTTTGGGTCCAAGTTCTCTTGTTATCCTTGGGAAAATAAAAATTTGGGGGGCTAAAAATCATTTTTGTGGGAAAAAAAAAGGATTTTTTTATTTTCACGGCTCTGCGTTGTAAACTGTAGTGAAACACTTGGGGGATCAAAGTTTTCACAACACATCTAGATAAGTTCCTTGGGAAGTCTAGTTTCCAATATGAGGTCACTTGTGGGGGGTTTGTACTGTTTGGGTACATCAGGGGCTCTGCAAATGCAACGTGACTCCTGCAGACCAATCCATCTAAGTCTGCATTCCAAATGGCGCTCCTTCCCTTCCGAGCTCTGCCATGCGCCCAAACAGTGCTTCCCCCCCACATATTGGGTATCAGCGTACTCAGGACAAATTGGACAACAACTTTTTGGGTCCAATTTATTCTGTTACCCTTGTGAAAATACAAAACTGGGGGGTAAAAAATAATTTTTGCGAAAAAAAAAAAATTATTTTAACGGCTCTGCATTATAAACTGTAGTGAAACACTTGGGGGTTCAAAGCTCTCAAAACACATCTAGATAAGTTCCTTAGGGGGTGTAGTTTCCAAAATGGTGTCACTTATGGGGGGTTTTAATGTTTAGGCACATCAGGGGCTCTCCAAACCAACATGGCGTCCCATCTTAATTCCAGTCAATTTTGCATTGAAAAGTCAAATGGCGCTCCTTCCCTTCCGAGCTCTGCTATGCGCCCAAAAAGTGGTTTACCCCCACATATGGGGTATCGTCGCACTCAGGACAAATTGCACAACAACTTTTGTGGTCTAATTTCTTCTCTTACCCTTGGGAAAATAAAAAATTGGGGGCGAAAAGATCATTTTTGTGAAAAAATAAGATTTTTTATTTTTACGGCTCTGCATTATAAACTTCTGTGAAGCACTTGTTGGGTCAAAGTGCTCACCACACCTCTAGATAAGTTCCTTAGGGGGTCTACTTTTCAAAATGGTGTCACTTGTGAGGGGTTCCAATGTTTAGGCACATCAGGGGCTCTCCAAACGCAACATGGCGTCCCATCTCAATTCCAGTCAATTTTGCATTGAAAAGTCAAATGGCGCTCCTTCCCTTCCGAGCTCTGTCATGCGCCCAAACAGTGGTTTACCCCCACATATGGGGTATCAGCGTACTCAGGACAAATTGCACAACAACTTTTGTGGTCTAATTTCTTCTCTTACCCTTGGGAAAATAAAAAATTGGTGGCGAAAAGATCATTTTTGTGAAAAAATATGATTTTTTATTTTTACGGCTCTGCATTATAAACTTCTGTGAAGCACTTGTTGGGTCAAAGTGCTCACCACACCTCTAGATAAGTTCCTTAAGGGGTCTACTTTCCAAAATGGTGTCACTTGTGGGGATTTCAATGTTTAGGCACATCAGGGGCTCTCCAAACGCAACATGGCATCTCATCTCAATTCCAGTCAATTTTGCACTGAAAAGTAAAATGGCGCTCCTTCCCTTCCGAGCTCTGCCATGCGCCCAAACAATGGTTTACACCCATATATGGGGTATCAGCGTACTCAGGACAAATTGGACAACAATTTTTGAGGTCCAATTTCTTCTCTTATTTTTGGGAAAATAAAAAATTGGGGGCGAAAAGATCATTTTTGTGAAAAAATATGATTTTTTATTTTTACGGCTCTGCATTATAAACTTCTGTGAAGCAATTGGTGGGCCAAAGTGGTCACCACACATCTAGATAAGTTCCTTAGGGTGTCTACTTTCCAAAATGGTGTCACTTGTGGGGGGTTTCAATGTTTAGGCACATGAGGGGCTCTCCAAACGCAACATGGCGTTCCATCTCAATTCCTGTCAGTTTTGCATTGAAAAGTCAAATGGCGCTCCTTTCCTTCCGATCTCTGCCATGCACCCAAACAGTGGTTTACCCCCACATATGGGGTATCAGCGTACTCAGTACAGATTGTACAACAACGTTTGGCATCCATTTTATCCTATTACCCTTGGTAAAATAAAACAAATTGGAGCTGAAATAAATTTTGTGTGAAAAAAAGTTAAATATTCATTTTTATTTAAACATTCCAAAAATTCCTGTGAAACCCCTGAAGGGTTAATAAACTTCTTGAATGTGGTTTTGAGCACCTTGAGGGGTGCAGTTTTTAGAATGGTGTCACACTTGGGTATTTTCTATCATATAGACCCCTCAAAATGACTTCAAATGAGATGTGGTCCCTAAAAAGAAATGGTGTTGTAAAAATGAGAAATTGCTGGTCAACTTTTAATCCTTATAACTCCCTAACAAAAAAAAATGTTGGTTCCAAAATTGTGCTGATGTAAAGTAGACATGTGGGAAATGTTACTTATTAAGTATTTTGCGTGACATATCTCTGTGATTTAAGGGCATAAAAATTTAAAGTTGGAAAATTGCGAAATTTTCTAAATTTTCGCCAAATTTCCATTTTTTTCACAAATAAACGCAAGTTATATCGAATAAATGTTACCACTAAAATGAAGTACAATATGTCACGAGAAAACATTGTCAGAATCGCCAAGATCCGTTGAAGCGTTCCAGAGTTATAACCTCATAAAGGGACAGTGGTCAGAATTGTAAAAATTGGCCCGGTCATTAACGTGCAAACCACCCTCGGGGCTTAATGGGTTAAGGGGACAATTACAATAGACTCATTCACTCGGTAGAGCTCTGCGTGGAATCCGGGGCGGAGGGCAATTTTATGTCTTCTGCCTTCACCCAACGTCATGCAATACCCCTGCTAATGCTAGCTCATCCAGTAACTATACGAGGGTAACTATACGACTGCCCTTGCAGATAACACACCAGACCATCCCTTTCACTCTGTCCATGTCGCCATCTCATCAGGAGATTATATCTCTGCTCGTCATTCCTGACGGAATTGATTAGGTCCTGTTAGGGATACCTTGGCTATGGTACCACTCTCCTCATATCGAGTGGTCCACACGCAGAATTTTGGGATGGGGTGAATCTTATGGGGGTAGCTGTTAGATGGAAAGCGTTCAGGTTGTTGTTACTGAGGTACCCTCAGATCTATCCTCTCTCCCCAAGCAATATTGGCCCTATGCGGACGTGTTCTCCAAAAGGGCTGCCGAGACCCTTCCGCCTCACAGCCCCTTTGACTGTCCTATTGACCTCTTGCCTGGTGCTGAGCCTCCCTGGGGTCGAGTCTATCCACTATCTCTCCCGGAGACGGAGGCTATGTCACAGTACATCCAGGAAAATCTGGCAAGAGGATTCATTAGAAAGTCAGTGTCACCTGCAGGGGCTGGGTTCTTCTCTGTGCAGAAGAAGAATGGGGAACTATGTCCATGCATAGACTACAGGGGTCTTAATGCCATCTCCGTTAAGAATAATTATCCCCTCTCCTGATATCTGAGCTTTTTGATAGGCTTTGGGGAGCAAGGGTATTTACTAAACTAGATCTGTGGGGTGCTTACAACCTGATTCGCATCCGTGAGGGAGGCAAATGTAAGGCGGCTTTTAACACCAGGGATGGGCACTATGAATATCTAGTGATGCCCTTTGGGCTCTGTAATGACCCAGCCATTTTCCAAGATTTTGTAATCGATATCTTCTGGGATATGCTCTCCACCTCGGTCGTAGTCTATCTGGATGATATTCTCATCTACTCTCCAGATATTGACTCCCACCGGAGAGATGTTTGCAGAGTCTTCGACCTCTTACGAACAAATTCCCTCTATGCCAAGTTGGAGAATTGTGTGTTTGAGCAGGAGTCCTTACCTTTCCTGGGCTATATCATCTCCCCCCAGGGATTGGCTATGGATCCTGCTAAACTACAGACTGTGATGGACTGGCAAGAACCCCATTCTCTTAAAGCGGTGTGGAGCTTTATGGGGTTCATTAACTATTATTGCCAGTTCATCCCTCATTTCTCAACTTTGGTAGCTCCCTTGGTAGCTCTCACCAAGAAGGGAGCAAATCCCAAATTGTGGTCTGAGGAGGTCTCCAAGGCCTTCACTTCTATGAAATCTCATTTTGCTAGCGCTCCCATCCTATATCACCTCGATGTAGATAAGACATTTATAATTGAGGTGGATGCCTCATCCGTTGGTGCTGGACCAGTCCTCTTCCAAAAGGATGCTCAAGGTCGAAAGTATCCTTGCTTCTTTTTTTCCAAGACCTTCACGCCAGCGGAGAGGAATTATTCCATCGGGGACAGGGAGTTGCTAGCAATGAAGTTGGCCTTCTCAGAGTGGAGACATCTTTTTCAGGGGGCTCGCTTTCCCTTCCAAGTATTCACAGTCCACAAGAATTTGGTCTATTTACAGACAGCCCAGCAGTTAAATTCTCGCCAGGCCAGATGGTCCTTGTTCTTCTCCCGGTTCCATTTCACCCTCCATTTTCTTTCCGGGAGAAGAACATTTGTGCCGACTCTCTCGCTCCATTGTATCATCTGAGGAGGAGGAAGAGGAGCCTCGGCTTATTGTCCCTTCGAGAGCCCGGGAACTGTGGCCCCGGTTTCGCTAGAGTCTGTGCCTCCGGGCAAGACTTTTGTGCCATCAAGTTTGCGTCCGTAGGTTCTCTGTTGGGCTCACTCGTCCAGGGTGGGTGGACATCTTGGAACCAAAGGGACATCTGAGCTACTGGCAAGGATATACTGGTGGCCGCATATGGCCCGTGACGTAGTAGACTATGTTCGGGCATGTGTCTCCTGCACCAAGAACAAGTCTCCTCGGCAATGGCTAGCTGGGTTGCTTCACCCCCTGCTGGTGGCGGACAGGCCCTGGGAGATGTTCGGGATGGATTTTGTGGTGGGCTTACCCAAGTCTCGTAGTTGCACCATTATTTGGGTGATCAACTACCATTTTTCCAAAATGGTGCACCTGGTGCCTCTTCCACGGCTACCTTCTGCACGGGCTCTGGCGGCGTTGTTTATCAAACTTATCTTTTGCCTACACGGTGTGCCGGACAAAATTGTCAGTGACCGGGGTCCAAAGTTTGCGTCTCGATTCTGGAGAGAGCTTTGTCGTCTACTCAGCATTGAGTTGAATCTCTCCTCAGCATATCATCCCAAGACAAATGGGTTGGTAGAGAGGGCCAACCAGACCCGGGTCACATATCTACAACATTTTCTTTCTGCCAGGCAGAATGACTGGGCATCCTTGCTACTGTGGGCGAAGTTTGCGCTTAACAACGCTGTAGCCGACTCCACCGGTCAGACTCCTTTCCTCCTTAATTACGGCCAGCATCCACGGGTTCCTGTGCTTATGTCCATGTCTTCCGCCGACTCCACTGTGGCAGACTGGACTGTGGAGGCATGGGACATTTAGGACCGCACTCAGGATGCCATCTGGTCCTCCAAGGAGAGAATGAGATCCTCCGCCGATGCACATCAGCGCCCTGCTCCGACCTTTGCTCCTGGCGACTTAGTGTGGCTCTCCGCCCGTAACATCAGGCTGCGAGTTGAGTCCACTAAGTTTGCCCTTCAAAGTCCTCGAACAGGTTAACCCTGTGGTCTACTGTCTGGCCCTTCCTCCATGCCTAGGTATCACCGACACCTTTCATGTGTCCCTCTTAAAGCCCGTATACGTGTCCCGATTTTCTGAGTCATCTGCCGGGACATTGGGTTCATCTACGGACGATTATGAGGTGAACGCTATTTTGGGGTGCAAGGTAATACGTGGCAAAACATTTTATTTGGTGGACTGGAAGGGATATGGCCTAGAGGACAGGTCCTGGGAGCTTGTTGAACACATTCGAGCTCCGCAGCCCATTGCTGCCTTCGAGCGTAGCGAGGTCCAGGGAGGGGGAGTAATATTAGGTGTCGAGTTCCCGCCTCTGCACAGGGGGAATCTCGAACCATCTCCACTGTGGTCTCCCATTCCTCTCCAGCCACAGTGGAGCCTGCTCAGCAGAGACGTCAGTCCCAGCGTCTGACTCAGGCTGATACTTGGCGACTGGTTACTACTGTTCTTCCAGGCTCTGCCTTTGTAGCCAGCGCTGATCAGCAGCGAGCAGATCTTTCTGGGACTAAGTTCTGCTTTTCCCATACTGGGCATGCCCACGGGACGGCCTCCCATTGGAGGTCGGGGGTCACATGCGCAGGTCCTGAAGCGGTTCCTGTTGGACCACTAGGAAGGTCCTTGAGTGCTAAAACTATAAAAGGTTTGCATGGCCGCACGGCAATGCGCTAGTATCAAACCTATGTTATGGGCTCAGCGCCAGTCAGTGTGGTCATGATTGTATGTGGTCAGGGTTTGGCTGAAGTAAGCCCCTAGAATACCGGCACCTCCAGTGAGGAGTTTTGTGTATATGGATTCAGGGCTGGCGTATACACTTTGGTACACAAAATGAGAATGCTTGGTCTGGGGGAAATTGTGTGTAAATGGGTTAGTAACTGGCTTAGTGATAGAAAGCAGAGGGTGGTTATAAATGGTATAGTCTCTAACTGGGTCGCTGTGACCAGTGGGGTACCGCAGGGGTCAGTATTGGGACCTGTTCTCTTCAACATATTCATTAATGATCTGGTACAAGGTTTACACAGTAAAATATCGATATTTGCAGATGATACAAAACTATGTAAAGCAGTTAATACAAGAGAAGATGGTATTCTGCTACAGATGGATCTGGATAAGTTGGAAACTTGGGCTGAAAGGTGGCAGATGAGGTTTAACAATGATAAATGTAAGGTTATACACATGGGAAGAAGGAATCAATGTCACCATTACACACTGAATGGGAAACCACTGGGTAAATCTGACAGGGAGAAGGACTTGGGGATCCTAGTTAATGATAAACTTACCTGGAGCAGCCAGTGCCAGGCAGCAGCTGCCAAGGCAAACAGGATCATGGGGTGCATTAAGAGAGGTCTGGATACACATGATGAGAGCAATACCATTACCTGACATTGCCATCTCCGTGTGCGGTTCCACCATTACTCCAAAGCAACATGCCCGCTGCCTTGGGGTCATCCTTGATTCTGACCTTTCATTCACCCCCTACATCCGATCACTGGCTCGCTCTTCTTACCTGCATCTCAAAAACATTTCTAGAATTCGCCCTTTTCTTACTTTCGACTCTGCAAAAACTCTTACTGTTTCACTTATTCATTCTCGTCTGGACTATTGTAACTCTCTACTAATCGGCCTCCCTCTTACCAAACTCTCCCCACTCCAATCTGTCCTGAATGCTGCAGCCAGGATCATATTCCTCACCAACCGTTACACCGATGCCTCTACCCTGTGCCAGTCATTACACTGGCTACCCATCCACTCCAGAATCCAGTACAAAACTACTACCCTCATCCACAAAGCACTCCATGGCTCAGCACCACCCTACATCTCCTCCCTGGTATCAGTCTACCACCCTACCCGTGCCCTCCGCTCCGCTAATGACCTCAGGTTAGCATCCTCAATAATCAGAACCTCCCACTCCCGTCTCCAAGACTTTACACGTGCTGCGCCGATTCTTTGGAATGCACTACCTAGGTTAATACGATTAATCCCCAATCCCCACAGTTTTAAGCGTGCCCTAAAAACTCATTTGTTCAGACTGGCCTACCGCCTCAATGCATTAACCTAACGATCCCTGTGTGGCCTATTTATAATAAAAAAAAAAAAAAAGGTTCCTCGCATCATG
The DNA here is from genome assembly GCF_032444005.1 of Ranitomeya imitator. NCBI lineage: Eukaryota > Metazoa > Chordata > Amphibia > Anura > Dendrobatidae > Ranitomeya > Ranitomeya imitator. Next base: position 594,706,122 of record NC_091284.1, read on the forward strand.
TTCTCATACACTTTATGCAGTATTAGCCCTCTGTGTCTGTACTGCTACATACTGGTTCATGCAGCTTTACATGAACACCTGAGCCTTACACTATAGCTGGTCCGAATAACTAAAGCAATTGTTACCATCCACCTCTCGTGTCTCCCCTTTTCCCCATAGTTTGTAAGCTTGCGAGCAGGGCCCTCACTCCTCCTGGTATCTGTTTTGAACTGTATTTCTGTTATGCTGTAATGTCTATTGTCTGTACAAGTCCCCTCTATAATTTGTAAAGCGCTGCGGAATATGTTGGCGCTATATAAATAAAAATTATTATTATTATTATTATTATACTGCCTCTGTACAAATCCCTAGTTAGACCGCACATGGAGTACTGTTTCCAGTTTTGGGCACCGGTGCTCAGGAAGGATATAATGGAACTAGAGAGAGTACAAAGGAGGGCAACAAAATTAATAAAGGGGATGGGAGAACTACAATACCCAGATAGATTAGCGAAATTAGGATTATTTAGTCTAGAAAAAAGACGACTGAGGGGCGATCTAATAACCATGTATAAGTATATAAGGGGACAATACAAATATCTCGCTGAGGATCTGTTTATACCAAGGAAGGTGACGGGCACAAGGGGGCATTCTTTGCGTCTGGAGGAGAGAAGGTTTTTCCACCAACATAGAAGAGGATTCTTTACTGTTAGGGCAGTGAGAATCTGGAATTGCTTGCCTGAGGAGGTGGTGATGGCGAACTCAGTCGAGGGGTTCAAGAGAGGCCTGGATGTCTTCCTGGAGCAGAACAATATTGTATCATACAATTAGGTTCTGTAGAAGGACGTAGATCTGGGGATTTATTATGATGGAATATAGGCTGAACTGGATGGACAAATGTATTTTTTCGGCCTTACTAACTATGTATAGCCATTAGAATTCCGGCTTCACCGGAGATGAGTTGCCTGTGTGCTATTCTGACTGCAGGATTACTGTTGGCTCTATTAGGTAGCTGTGATCTCCTGTGAGGTTAACAGGGCACAGCGTTCTCTTTTCATAGCGAATCTGTGAAGTAACAGAGTTCGCTTATACCGCCATATAGTACCGCCTGTTACTAACAGCATGTTTCTCTCCTGCACGGTGGACCCCGGGTTGGGAACGCACCTACAGTCTCATATATATATATATATATGTATATATAGATAGATAGATAGATAGATATATATCTATATATATATTTATCTATCTATATATATAATTGCTTAAGGGTTTTTCCGTCTGTCTGTCTGTCTTTCTGTCTGTCTGTCTGTCCTGGAAATCCCACGTCTCTGATTGGTCGAGGCCGCCAAATCAGCGACGGGCACAGTATCGACGTAAAAATCCCGCATCTCTGATTGGTCGAGGCCGCCAGGCCTCGACCAATCAGCAACGGGCACAGCGACGATGATGTCATAAAGGACGTAGAAATCCCACGTTTCTGATTCAGCGACGGGCACAGTATCGACGTAGATATCATAATGGTTGCCATGGCGATGATGATGTCATAAAGGTTGCCTCGACCAATCAGCGACGGGCACAATCTGCCGTGAATTCTGGAATCATCATTGTCCATATACTACGGGAACATGCATATTCTAGAATACCCGATGCGTTAGAATCGGGCCACAATCTAGTATATATATATATATATATATATATATATATATATATATCTATCTAGATAGATAGATAGATATATATATATATATATATATATATATAGATATATAGATATATATATATACTAGCTGAAGAGCCCGGCGTTGCCTGGGCATAGTAAATATATGTGGTTAGTTATAGCACCTCACTTCTCTTGTTTTCTCATCACGCCTCTCATTTTCCCCCTCACATCTCTCATTTTCTCCCTTACACCTCTCATTTTCCCCCTCACTCCTCTTATTTCCCCCCTCACTCCTCTCATTCCCCCCTAGCACTTGTCATTTTGACCTCACATCTGTCATTTTCCGATCACTCCACTATTTTCCCTCACTCCTCTCATTTTGCACTCACACTTTTTCATTTTCACCTCACACCCCTCATTTCCCCCTCAGTATATACATGTTTGTCATCTCCCTTATATATAGTATACACCTGTATGTCATCTCCTGTATATAGTATATACCCGCATGTCATCTCCCCTGTAAATAGTATATACCTGCTGTATGTCATCTCCTCCTGTATATTGTATATACCTATGTGTCATCTCCTCCTGTATATACTATATACCTGTATGTCATCTCCTCCTATATATAGTATATACTTGTATGTCATCTCCTGTATATAGTATATACCTGTATGTCATCTTCCCTGTAGATAGTATATACCTGCTTTATGTCATCTCCTCTTTTATATAGTATACACCTGTATGTCATCTCCTCCTGTATATAGTATATACCTGTAAGTCATCTCCTCCTGTATATAGTATATACCTGTGTGTCATCTGCTCCTTTATATAGTATATACCTGTGTGTCATCTCCTCCTGTATATAGTATATACCTGTGTCATCTCCCCTGTATACAGTATATACCTTTGTGGTATCTCCCTGTATATAGTATGTACCTGTATGTCATCTCCCATGTATATAGTATATACCAGTGTGTCATCTCCTCCTAGATATAGTATATACCTGTGTGTCATCTCCCCTGTATATAGTATATATGTGTGTGTCATCTCCTCCTGTATATAGTATATACCTGTGTCATCTCCCCTGCATATAGTATATATGTGTGTGTCATCTCCCCTGTATATAGTATATACCTGTGTGTCATCTCCTGTATATAGTATATATCTGTGTGTCATCTCCTCCTGTATTAGACCTCATTCACACGTTATTTGGTCAGTATTTTTACCTCAGTATTTGTAAGCTAAATTAGCAGCCTGATAAATCCCCAGCCAACAGGAAGCCCTTTCCCCTGGCAGTATATATTAGCTCACACATACACATAATAGACAGGTCATGGGACTGACAGCTGCCGTATTTCCTATATGGTACATTTGTTGCTCTTGTAGTTTGTCTGCTTATTAATCAGATTTTTATTTTTAAAGGATAATACCAGACTTGTGTGTGTTTTAGGGCGAGTTTCATGTGTCAAGTTGTGTGTGTTGAGTTGTGTGTGGTGGCGACATGCATGTAGCGACTTTTGTGAGATGAGTTTTGTGTGGCGACATGCGTGTAGCAACTTTTTGTGTGTCGAGTTGCATGTGACAGGTTAGTGTAGCAAGTTGTGGGCAGCAAGTTTTGCCCATGGAGAGTTTTGCGCGTGGCGAGTTTTATGTGTGGTGCGTTTTGAGTATGTGCAAGTTTTGAGTGAGGCAACTTTTGCATGTGTTGCAACTTTTGTGCATGTATCAATTTTTCCGCGTGTGCAAGTTTTGCGTGTGGCGAGTTTTCCATGAGGTGAGTTTTGCACGTGTGGTGAGTTTTGCGTGAGCCTAGTTTTGCATCTGGCAAGTTTTGAGCGGCGACTTTTGTGTTTCGACTTTTATGTGGCGAGGTTGGTGTATGTGTGGTGGAATGTGTGCTAAGGGTGGTATATGCGTTCAAGCACGTGGTAGTGTGTGGCGCATTTTGTGTGTGTTCATATCCCCGTGTGTGGTGAGTATCCCATGTCGGGGCCCCACCTTAGCATCTGTATGGTATATACTCTTTGGTGCCATCGCTCTCACTCTTTAACCCCTTACCGGCATCGGACGTACTATACCGTCCGATGCCGGCTCCCCTGCTTTGATGCAGGGCTCCGCGGTGAGCCCGCACCAAAGCCGGGACATGTCAGCTGTTTTGAACAGCTGACATGTGCCCGTAATAGGCGCGGGCAGAATCGCGATCTGCCCGCACCTATTAACTAGTTAAATGCCGCTGTCAAACGCAGACAGCGGCATTTAACTACCGCTTCCGGCCGGGCGGCCGGAAATGACGTCATCGCCGACCCCGTCACATGATCGGGGGTCGGCGATGCTTGTGAATGGTAACCATAGAGGTCCTTGAGACCTCTATGGTTACTGATTGCCCGTCGCTGTGAGCGCCACCCTGTGGTCGGCGCTCACAGCACACGTGCAATTCTGCTACATAGCAGCGATCAGCAGATCGCTGCTATGTAGCAGAGCCGATCGTGCTATGCCTGCTTCTAGCCTCTCATGGAGGCTATTGAAGCATGGCAAAAGTAAAAAAAAAAAAAGTTTAAAAAAATGTGAAAAAAATAAAAAAAAATAAAAGTTTAAATCACCCCCCTTTCGCCCCAATCAAAATAAATCAATAAAAAAAATATCAAATCTACGCATATTTGGTATCGCCGGGTTTATCAATTAAAAAAAAGTATTAACCTGATCGCTAAACAGCGTAGCGGGAAAAAAATTCGAAACGCCAGAATTACGTTTTTTTGGTCGCCACGACATTGCATTAAAATTCAATAATGGGCGATCAAAAGAACGTATCTGCACCGAAATGCTGTCATTAAAAACGTCATCTCGGCACACAAAAAATAAGCCCTCAACCGACCCCAGATGATGAAAAATGGAGACGCTACGAGTATCGGAAAATGGCGCAATTTTTTTTTTTTTTTAGCAAAGTTTGGAATTTTTTTTCACCACTTAGATAAAATATAACCTAGTCATGTTTGGTGTCTATGAACTCGTAATGACCTGGAGAATCATAATGGCAGGTCATTTTTAGCATTTAGTGAACCTAGCAAAAAAGCCAAACAAAAAACCAATGTGGGATTGCACTTTTTTTGCAATTTCACCGCACTTGGAATTTTTTTCCCGTTTTCTAGTACACGACATGCTAAAACCAATGATGTCGTTCAAAAGTACAACTCGTCCCGCAAAAAATAAGCCCTCACATGGCCAAATTGACCGAAAAATAAAAAAGTTATGGCTCTGGGAAGGAGGGGAGCGAAAAACGAACACGGAAAAACGAAAAATCCCCCGGTCATGAAGGGGTTAAGTCCCCCTTGTTCACATCTGGCAGCTGTCAATTTGCCTCCAACACTTTTCCTTTCACTTTTTCCCCATTATGTAGATAGGGGCAAAATTGTTTGGTGAATTGGAACGCGCGGGGTTAAAATTTCACCTCACAACATAGCCTATGACGCTCTCGGGCTCCAGACATGTGACTGTGAAAAATTCTGTGGCTGTAGCTGCGACGGTGCAGATGCCAATCCCGGACATACACACATACATACATACATACATACACACATACACACATTCAGCTTTATATATTATACATATATATATATATATATATATATATATATATATATATATATATATATAGATGCGTTCCGCCAACCCTAATAATAAGGATTAAAAAAAAAATGTTTTATGGCCTTTTACAGTCCAGAAAAGTGATGGCCAGCATCGGCCATTTTGCTGAATCTGGGTGAAAGCTAATTACAAAAAAAAAATCAGCATTTTGGTTAATTTGGAATTTTGTCAAATTTGAGTAGAATTCAATTTCAGTTAAATATATTTGCTAGTCTCTACCTTCAATGTCAACAACAGTCACGTTCATAAACCTCCGAAGACAGATTTTTAAAGCCATATATTTTAGCTACAAAGACCCTCATGGAGTCACTAGGCTCCTTATGCCAGTGACATTTCCATGATAACAGCCATGCTTTTCATAATAACAATGACACAGAATTGGTTTGCTCTGCCCGGTGACCTTATTCTTGTCTGGCTTGCAGCGCCCATGCCCCCATGTCAGATATGTCAGACTTTAACTTATACATTGCCTTAATGACTGTGCCTGCTACTGTGCTCAATTGTATCAGTGTGCTAAGTATATAGATCAATCGACAAGCTAGGACTTCAGGGGGAAACCGCCAGGGCATTCATCGCTAATATTGAGGAATCTTCATTCCTGACTTGCACCACATCAGACATTTGTAGAATATGTTGTAGATAAAAGCACTACCTATCCAGTCATTGTAGACAATGTCAATGTAAGGGGGTTTTCCACCACTGGCCCACACCTTATTAATAGGCCCAAGGTGGTAAAAAAATGATATTCACCTCCAGTATCTGCGCCACGTTTCCATTCTCAGCACTACGTCCCCACTTGCTGCAGCATTTACAGTTTAACCTGGCGGAAGAAACACAGTGCAGGTGAAATGTGAACACAGCAGCTGGTCAGCAGCCACGGGTTGATCTCAGAAGACTAATTGGGTATGCACTACTGAGTACAATGGAGTGGCACAGGTTTCTAAAGTGAGTACCAATTATTATATGTTTTTTGGGCTCATTAATAAGGTGTTGTCCGTTATTTAATTGACAAATGTGCCCTTTACTTGGCCACTATAGGCAAGTTTCTAGCATACTGTAACCCTTATATTAAAGGGAACCTGTCACCAGGTTTGGCCGATGTGAGTTATGTCCACCGCATTTCAGGGCTTATCTACAAAATTCTAAAATGCTGTAGATAAGCCCTTAATCCACCTGCAAGAGAAGAAAACTAACTTTTATTATACTCACCTGGGGCGGTCTGGTCTGATTGGTTCCCATCTTCTTGCGATGCCGCCCTCCTCTTTGCTTCATGTGGTTGACATGTCCGTGCGTCATCCACATGGGCACCCCAGCATCGCGCTCCAGTGCAGACGTACTTATTTGCCTGAGGGCAGATCAAGGTACTGCAGTGCAAACGTGCCGGGAAAGGTCAGAGAGGCCCAGCGCCTGCGCACTGCAGAAATTTGCTCTACCTGCAACAGGGCAGATAAGTACACCTGCACAGGAGCGTGAAGCAAGCAGGAGGGCGGCATCGCAAGAAGATGGGAGGCGGTGGACCAGGACCTGCAACACCCATCAGACCAGACCGCCCCCAGGTGAGTATAATAAAAGTTATTTTCTTCTCTTGCAGGTCAGATCAGGGGCTTATCTACGCATTATAAAATGCTGTAGATAAGCCCTGAAAGGTGATGACCGTAACTTGTATTGGCCAAACCTGGTGACGGGTTCCCTTCAACTGGTATCTGTGCATTTCGTATACAAAAGCATAAATATAATGTTATTGCTATGCCTGCAGGTGGTGCACATGCTGCACATGATTTGTGGACACATTATGCCACAGGGCAGGGCTTGCCTAGGAAGAGGGACTACCTGGTGTTCACAGGAACTCCTGATGGAGTCAAACTCGAGCTGCAGATAGCCACCAGATACCACTCCTAGGCAGTCCCCGTTACTGCAGCTGCGGACTCCAGGGTTCAGGTTGGCTGATACGGATGCAGACTGGGGCTCTGTTTATACTGCTAGGTTCTGGATCCTCTGGCAGAATGGTAACTGACATGGACTCGGACATGGGCTCCTTTCAGACTACTAGGTTTAGGATCCTCTGTAGACTGGTTACTGACATGGAGTCTCAGACAGGGCTGATTCGGAAACTGGTTTTAGCAGTTCCGATATGCAGAATTCATGGATAGACAAAAGTTCAGACACATGAGTTTCAGATGTAGATTCAGGTACTGTCAGAGTGGCTTCAGAGTTCAGATTGCACCACACCAGGACCAGAAACTATGGGTTAAGGACACTGGCCAAACCAGGACCAGGAGATCTAACAACTCAGCAGTAGTTAAATTAATTTTGCTTTAGCACCTCCCAATTGAGAAGGTTGCTTTTTAAACAATATGCCTCCCAGCTATTGGTTGGAGGCCATCTTGCAGGTATACATGCTGGTTCTTTAAGAATAGGAACTAGGCCAGGAAGCAGGGAGCATGTAAAGGGACAAGCCAAGTGATGGGGAGGTAACAACATGTCTGTGGCCTTGAATGGAAGGGGATCCATGCCAGGACGCTGGCAGCGTCGTTACAGTGCCCCTCCTTATGACCCCTCTTCTTCAACATGAACTCTATGCAGAGAAATTGAAGACTGCCGATTCTTCATCACTGACTCCCACAACTTCTCTTCAGGACCATAACTTCTGTCCACTAAAAAAAGTGACCTCTCTTACCATCATCACGATTAGGATGCTTCTCTCCCTCAACCCATCCTCAGAGTGGGACAAAGCAGGCATAGTGACAGGAACTTGGCATTGGGAAGTGTATTTCCACTTTTTTAGATCAATTACTACCCTGAAGGATTCAAGGGTCAACCGGAGTTGCTAGACCTGGCTGTTGGAGTTGCAGAGACTTAGAAGATGCCACCGCCCTGACATTCTCTTCATCAGACCATGTAGAAACTGAAGATACCTTTTCTAGGCCCATCTTCAGTCTGGTTTCCAAGACAACTTGTCCTCAAGTTGGGGAGGTTCCTGGGAGCGAATCATTGGAACTATCAAAGGGATTTCATTGGTCATCTTCTTTCAGAGATGCCAGCACACAGCGAGTCGGCGACTAACAGACGTAACGGAGAAGATGACAATGATGACTGACCTGGACATTTAGGGACTAGACACCTCTTATGACGTGACTCTCTCCAATGGTGACATGGGGTTTCCAGACTAGAATGGGCACTTGACTTCTCAGCTCTGAACGACCTATGGGAAAGCCAGACAACACATGGAAGGCGATCTTCTCTGTATGCAATGTTTCAATAAGGAGCCCTAGTATTTTGGAAATGAATTGACTGTCTTTTGGTAGTTCATATCCTTCACCTACCTGAAAACACCCTCACAGGATTCTGGAGCTGTTTGATGGCAATCTGACACTGACTCATCACAGCTTACATCCCGAAATTTCCCGCCGATCTGAAGTTTCAACTTGCCATGGATACAGTCACACTCATCGGTGAAGAGGGAAAACTCCTGCCAAAGACAGCCTTTTCTACTGGCCCAAGGATTTGGGGTTTTCAGACTTCTCAGGACAAAGACCATAGGTATGTTTCACACAACTGCAACGATACAGCAATCTCTTCTCATGGCTGAGTTCCGGCTCCTGCTCAAGCTTCCAAACATGGTAAACTGTCATGGATTCTCTGCGCATTGCTGCCTCAACAGTTTGGGAACTGGGTGGTCTTTGAAAGGACAGGGCCAGACGTGACGGTCTCCTCATCCATGTCACCTGTCTGGACTACTCCTGTAAGCTGAGAAGGGAAGTTGTTGCAGAAGATTTGCCTCATTGAAGACCTTTCAAAAGGCCACCAGGAAGGTCTGCAGGTCTGAGGTGACAGGATCCCATCTCTCTCATAGGGAGTTGAGCCACACAAAGGCATATCCTGCTAGGTAGGACATTAGGATTGCTACTTTAGACAGATTAGAGTGAAATTGATGGCCCCGAAATTCAAAATGCTGCATGCACTGCTCTAGGAACTCACCACACTGATTTGGCTCTCCATAGTATCGAGGTGGATCAGGAAGGATGGATTCCACTTCAGAAGCATACGTTTCAGGTAGAATTGGCACAGCCCTGGTACTGTATCTTGAGGTGGCACAGATGATGTCATGGCTTCCAATCTGGCATCTAATGTTTGCAGCTGAAATTTTTTCCTGGTTGGTAACCCAACTGCCAACACAGGTCTGAGCACAGAGAGGACTGGGGATCAGTGGAGCCCATGGCCAAAGCAAACTGTTATGCCCACATGTGGTGCACATGGCTCATGGAATTACTGTGCCACAGGGCCAGGCTTACCTAGGAAGGGGCATAGCTAAGTGGATACCTGGTGTTCACTGCAGCTCCTGATGGTAGAGTCAGACTTGAGCTGCAGGTAGTTGCCAGTTACCTGTCCTAAGCAGTCCAAGATACTGCTGCTAACCCCAGGGGTTAGGTTGCTGACACAGATGCAGACTCTGTTTAGACTACTAGATTCTGGATCTTCTGGCAGAACAGTTACTGACACCGACACGGACATGAGCTCTGTTCAGACTACTAGATTCAAGAGCTGTAGAACAGTTACTGGCACTGGGTCTGAGACAGGGCTGTTTTGGAGACTAGTTTTAGCAGTCCAGATATACAGAGTACATGAATATGCACATGTTCAGACACATGGGTCTCGATATAGATTTAGGTCAAGCAGAAGTGGCTTCAAGGTTCAGGACTGGCCACACCAGGACCAGGGACTATGGGTTCAGGACAGGCGACACAAGAACCAGGGACACCGGGTTCAGGACTGGCCACACAGGAACCAAGGACTTCAGGTTCAGGAGACTGACCACACCAGGACCAGGGAACATTACAATTTACTAGCAGTGAACCTAACTTACTAATGACTTAGTGTTGCTTCAACACATCCCTATTGCGAAGGGTGCCTTTTAAACAAGATGTCTTTCAGCTATTGGCGGGGGTCCATCTTAGAGTATTGCGCGCTGGCCCTTTAAGAACAGTGCAGCATGCACGCGACTTCCAGCTGCACCATCAGAACATGCTGAGTGACACGGAAAGGTAGCATTGTGGCCATGAGTCTGTCCGCATCCCTACATGGAGAGGGAAGGGTAGCCATATTGGGATGCTGGCAGCAGCATTACAGTTATATAATATCATCACATTATATCATAGTTAAAAAATTATACATCAATCACTGATCACAGATTTATCTCCCTAAAAATGCCAGTACAGTACAGAGCATATATTAAGCTCTGCCTTTGATTAAGGTATTACTAAGTGTAGAATAAGGAAGATAATGTTAGTCATGTGGGTGAGGCCGCTACATTGAGCAGTCATTTCTGTACTCAGTGTCAGCGCTGTAATCATGCCTATTGTTAAGTGTCTTCACTCATGTAAAAACTCAAGAGGATATAAATTATAATCCTTTGATCCAGCAATGCAGTTCTTGTTCATTAGGATGCTGACTAAATTTTATTGTACATTTTGAACCTGAAAACAATTGGAAGACACATATATTGATGAGAGTTGCAAAAACCAATGCAAAATGCTGAATAAATATGCAAATCTGAATAATGCTTTAATGTTTTGTTGTACATTTTCCAATACCATAATGTAGTGTCATTTAACACTAAACCATAGTTCCAATTATTAATTGTGTATAGGCAACAAATATGTATCCTTTTCCAGTAACTTCTTACCTCAAGCTCTTTTCTACTCTAAAAATAACAAAATCTTATACTTACCTGTCCGAGACCCACCCCTTACCTGGCCCACCACCTCATCTCCCCACCCAGTCCTTCACTAACTTCTTCAGATCCTCAGGCACTATCTATACTTCACAGTCATGTCATTAACATTTAACAAAAGGATTCCGCAAAATGTCTATCAGTTAGCTGCCGTTTTGCTGGATTTGTACAAATTGAATACCATAAACTCCGGATTTTCTAGAATCATACATTTGTGGAAATGTATAATAAATTTGATTCATTACAAATCAACTCAGACATCTTTAAATATAATTAAAGTTTACCTGCAGGTACAAAATGTATTTGTATTCATTTTTCAATTATTTCTTCAATTTTTACTTTTACTCATTTTTTTTAGTGGTCAAAGTTGCATTTTGATTTTACAGAGCTATATTCCCCTTCACATATAAATAACAGTATTTAAGACACTACACTGCAGGTATTCATCCGTTTTCAGTTCCCATATATATAAAAAAGAAACTATCTGGCATATACATCTGGAAGCTTTTACGAAGACTTTTTTTTGCACTCGCTACTCAGTTTAACAGGTCTGAGAGAATGCTTAGGTTTTCATATTACAGTCATTTGGTTTTCACCTCTGTGATACATCTTTATTGTAGCTGCTGGCTGGTGGACTGAGTTAGCAGTAGTCATAGTGTAGTATTCATACAGCTGAGTGAAAACAGAGGTACAAAAGAAATGACAAAATAAAAAGGAAATAGAGTAATCAGTAGGTAAGCGAGAGTAAAAAGGAAAAGATACAGTGAGTCTCCTGATTTAAAAGATATAGTTAACATTACCACTCTTCTGCTTATCTGCTTATCGCTTACTGTAAAGCGCTGCGGAATATGTTAGCGCTATATAAAAATAAAGATTATTATTATTATTATTATTATCGCCAAGAGAAATGTTAGTTCAGTTTATGGTTAAGTTCAAGTATAAGCAAAGCTAAATCAAGTATCAAGTTTAAAAAAACAAGGAATAGAATACCATATATACTCGAGTATAAGGTGACCCGAGTATAAGCTGAGGCACCTAAGTTGCCACGGAAAATTGGGTAATCTTATATACTCGATTATAAGCTGGGTATGCATTGTCCCCTCATCCCTATCCCTCACCAGGCTGCGAACAGTACCTAGCACACGTGACCAGGGGGGTGGATGAGGGCGGCATGAGGCGCTGGAGCGAAGTCTAAACTTTCCGAGGTCTAACCCGGGAGGTCAAACGAGGTACTATGGAATGAAACAAAAGGGTAGTCAAGTAGAAGCCAGAGGTCAGAAATCCAAACGTAGCAATGAGGTACCAAAGGGACAAGAAGTAGCGGAATAAAGACAGATGAGCTAAAGGGTCAAAACCAGAAAACAATCAAACAATGCAGCATGCACATGCACACCAGTGGTCAGACACACAGACAGAATGAAAGTATAACTGACAGAGAATCCTAGTCCAGCGTGGGTACATGTTCCCCTCACACAACCAAAAGGAGGCCACATAAAATTAATCCTGAGAGGACAGGGCATGAACCCTGTCCAAAACCATGACAGTAAGTATATGAGACACTGCGCTAAATGGAAATATACACTTATACACTGTATGACACATAAGGAAAAACATGTATGTATATATATTTATATACAGTATATATATATATATATTTATATATTAAAATTTGATGAGGACTATAAACCAACCAGGTTGTTAGTGGTTAGCAAATAGGGTGGGAGACAACCTGTTTTGTGTACAACTAAATTCAGTGTTAGCCTGACATAGCTACCTACCAGGCAAGCATCGAAGCATGTAGCATAAATTTGTAGCCATCAACTGAACCGACTTAGGCTGAACTCTAATTACAATCGCCAATTGTGTAAGGAGTGATTAGCACCTGTACCTGTGGTACACAATGCTATTACAAACAGCAAGCCGTAGAACACCCACTATGTGGACACAATGTAACCACTCACTTTCTGTTGAAATGGAAGTTCAGTGAAAGGAGCGATGAAGCAGTCCGTGAGTATTCACTGCAGCTGTAATGATCATATGAAGGAGTGGTGCAAGGCTGGCGTGTAGTGCGGTAAAAGGTGCCACGGAGTTCTGGCCAGAGGCTCACCTGGTGCTTCTGCTGGACTGCAAGTGGAAGCAAGTGGTGTGTGACTTTTGCTCTCCTTGGTACAGTAACCACAAGGGGCTGCACTTCCCTTACGCATTTCTGAGATGAAGTGATCTCCTTCATCAGAGGAAATTCAAGAGATCAAGTTCATATAATAAAATAATTATCAGTATTACTCTTATAACTGGCAATGACTGGGATTTAATCTGGATTCTGTGCTCAGGAATTGGTCTACCATCCCTGCCACATAAACGACTGTAAAACTTAATATGCGTGATAAAGATCAGCTATCCAACAATACAGGCTAATCATAAGAAGGGGCACAAACTATACCGACATTGCAGCTGGACAGCGTATTCCCTACATTGTTGCTGGACATGTTCACCACTTACTGATTACGTCAGCATTATTCTACTGGCAAAACTAGATCCGTGACACCTGACAGCAGACATAGATGGCTTTCATAGATGAAGCAATTTAATAAGCAGGTATGTTCTTATCAGAAGATTTCTGCTTCTTTAAGGTAAAGAAGAATAAGGATATGTGAACTCAACCTCTTTTTCAGGCAGGTAACCCATATGAAAAAGTGCTAAATAAATGCTAAAATGAATGAATATATGCATCGAAATGTAAAAACGACTTGTTATGCGTATGTTGGTTCTTTAGAGCTTCTTTTACCTGCTTCACCGTTCCAAAGATGCAAAGTGGTTAACAGAAGTGACTTGGCCATTCGTCTTCCACTAGTTAATACAAGTAAAAAAAAAATACAACAAAGATATAACAAAAAAAAACAGAGGCTGCGAAAGGAAAAACACTTCTAGCATGTCCTGAAGTGTCTAATTCTTTAAAAACTTGGCGAGTATAAATGTCTCAAAGACAATACGTGCACATGCTCTATAAGGTGCTATAGAATAAAGAAAAATATTAAATACTTGGGGGCAGATATTGGAAACTTTAAAATGTTAAATTACGCATCTCTTTTAGTCTTTCATTTGCTTTTTAACAAAATGATATCAGAAATTGTGAAGAACAACTGTTTAAAGTAAATGGGACAATGCTCCGCGGCCAAGCACACCCGCTACTAAGAGTGCAGCAATATAAGCAAGAAGGCCTCACACACACGGCAGTATTCGGTCAGTACTCTGCATCAGTGCATGCCAAAACCAGAAATTGAACTTACAGAGAAAAACTATGACTGAAAGATTAACATTTAACAACTGTTCTGTGTTTTCGAAATTCTCCTGGCTTCGGTATACAAATCCTGGTCAAAATACTCGTCAAAAATACTAATATGTGAATAAAGCATAAAGGTGGGCACCACAGCCCCTTTAAAAGTAAAGGTACCTTCACACATAATGATATTGTTAACGATATCGTTGCTTTTTGTGATGTAGCAATGATATCGTTAAGGAAATCGTTATGTGTGACAGCGACCAACGATCAGGCCCCTGCCGGGAGATCGTTGGTCGCTGAACAAAGTCCAGAACTTTATTTCGTCGCTGGATCTCCCGTGGACATCGCTGGATCGGCGTGTGTGACACCGATCCAGCGATGTCTTCACTGGTAACCAGGGTAAACATCGGGTAACTAAGCGCAGGGCCGCGCTTAGTAACCCGATGTTTACCCTGGTTACCAGCGTAAAAGTAAAAAAAAACAAACACTACATACTTACCTACCGCTGTCTGTCCCCGGCGCTGTGCTCCGCACTCCTCCTGTACTGGCAGTGAGCGTCGGTCAGCCAGAAATCAGAGCGGTGACGTCACCGCTCTGCTTTCCGGCCGCTGTGCTCACAGCCAGTACAGGAGGAGTGCAGAGAAGCAGAGCGCCGGGGACAGACAGCGGAAGGTAAGTATGTAGTGTTTGTTTTTTTTTACTTTTAGGATGGTAACCAGGGTAAACATCGGGTTACTAAGCGCGGCCCTACGCTTAGTAACCCGATGTTTACCCTGGTTACCGGCATCGTTGGTCGCTGGAGAGCTGTCTGTGTGACAGCTCTCCAGCGACCAAACAGCGACGCTGCAGCAATCCGGATCGTTGTCGGTATCGCTGCAGCGTCGCTTAATGTGAAGGGGCCTTTAGTCCACAAGGTGTCAAAGGTCAGATCCTTCCCATCCATACAATTGTTCTGTAACAAACTTTACCATAAATGTAATTTCTTACAGTTTGTTGCCCATTGTTACCTGCTAGCTACACTCTGGTAGAGCAGCAAGCAGCGGCATTTACAATATCTGCCATGTACCAGTGTTTGTTTTCAACTTTTACAAACACTAAGCTTCTCTGCACTCCTCCTGTACTGGCTGTGAGCACAGCGGCCGGAAAGCAGAGCGGTGACGTCACCGCTCTGCTTTCTGGCTGACCGACGCTCACTGCCAGTACAGGAGGAGTGCAGAGCACAGCGCCGGGGACAGACAGCGGTAGGTAAGTATGTAGTGTTTGTTTTTTTTTACTTTTACGCTGGTAACCAGGGTAAACATCGGGTTACTAAGCGCGGCCCTGCGCTTAGTTACCCGATGTTTACCCTGGTTACCAGTGAAGACATCGCTGGATCGGTGTCACACATGCCGATCCAGCGATGTCCACGGGAGATCCAGCGACGAAATAAAGTTCTGGACTTTGTTCAGCGACCAACGATCTCCCAGCAGGGGCCTGATCGTTGGTCGCTGTCACACATAACGATTTCCTTAACGATATCGTTGCTACGTCACAAAAAGCAACGATATCGTTAACAATATCGTTATGTGTGAAGGTACCTTTACAGATACACAAATTGTTTCTTTCTTCTGTGAAGACAGAGTTTGAAACGTTAAGGGCCTGATTTCCAGTTTTGCTGTCTTTAAGAAATGTTGGTGCAGCCTGGGCGGGTCAGGGCATGAACAAGCGCACACGACTAATTCATGATAACTTAACCCATTACAGTGACGTAAATTACTCCAGAAACGTACTCCAGTCGCTGTAACGTTTGTGACAGTGGTTCATGTCAGTTGAATGATACGCAAAATAATTAAGAGACAGATGCTTCTTGATGAATTTGATGCATTTTACAGCAGCACAGATATTATGAAGGCTGGAGCACAAAGTGCCAGTCTTGGTGATTTTGGCCCTCAGGTTTTACTTGTTATCTGTACCAATGACAGAATGTACAGAATCAGTGTAATCCATGTTCATACTGTATACTAGAGATCGATTTTCATTGGTAACACATATAGAGCACACTGCCAATGAAACAGCTAAAATTCCGAGGTTTTTGTCTTGTGTTTCTTGTGCACATGTGTAAACATAAGAACACGAACACTCAGAACATGAGTGTCAAGTAAGTGTGCACTTGATTTGCAGCATTTAAGTTGCTTCATTTTTTACGTTGGCATGTTGCGCTATATGGACAAATTCTTCAGCTATTAAATAAGCAGTAGATGTAAAATATAATGTGTCATCTAATTGATGTATGTATGTAATCTCAAACACATTATTTAGTGTGAAAGATGTTTAAGTTGTTACGTGTTGAGTCAATAATTCATATTCATATGTAAATAACAGCACGAATACATGCTTTTATTAAAATATCTTTATGTCAAGAAATGCTTGGTTTAAATCACAAGCTTAGCTTTATATATTTTATTTTTATTTTCTTAAAGATTTTTTTTGCACTGTTTTTAGGTTTAAGGGAACCTTCCACATGGTTTTCCCAATAAAAACTAAAGCGAGCACCATTAATGCCTCTTTACCGCAGTCCAAGAGCCTTTGCAATAGCCCTCAATTCCCTCTGCATATCCAAAAGACTACCTTTTCCAATTTCACCATATAGCATGGTCCAGTCTGATGGATGTCGCTGGTCTCGCTTGGCTCCTCCTCTGTCCCTGAAATTGCCATCCTTCTGCCTTGATTCTTATGGATGGCACAGCCTATGGGATCCATGCAGCAACCCTATCTCACTCTTGCACAGCAGAATCACAGATATGAGCAGGCATATCTGAGGGCAGAGCAAAGTCCTGTAATGCACATGTGCCAGGAGAGGGCAGAATGAGCAGATGACCAGCAAGTAAAGCCAGAAAATGCGCATTGCAGTACTTTGGTTTGCCCTCAGCAGTGCAGAGTCAAGTATGTCTGCGCATGTCTGTGCTAGAACTCTGCAGGAGTGAGATTGGTGGTGCTGTGGGGATGACAGGACCCATCAGCCATATTAATCAAGATAGGAAGATGGCAGTTGCTCAGATATAAGAGGCATGGAACAAGACCAATGATGCCCTTCAGATTTAAGTCTATGGTGGAATTGTAAGGAAGTGGCGGAGAACCTCACGTGCCTCCTCTCCCCTGGACACTGTTCACAAGATTACCTGCGGCACCTCATTGTTCTTAGTGTGTAATGTAATGTTTATGTACTGTGATGTCATGTATTTTCCATGTATTGTATATATATCTAAGATTAGGGATAGAAGTTAGCATAGAGTAATAGTGGGGTTACAAAAAAGGGAGGCACATTTGAAATAGAGACTAGGACAGATAATGGTATTAGTTTAGGCACAGGCCACAAGTGGTTAAGTAGATGGAAGGGGCATAGAGCAGGGCAGCACAGAGCAGGGAGATATAGGAAAGGCACTTCCTGTTCAGGTTCAGATGCCCGGGCAGGACACATACAGTGTGACAGTTACAGGCCATGGGGGTAAAGCTGCAGACAGCAGTAAGGGACCCCAGGCTGGAGAATAGTGCAGTCGGGCACCAGCTCAACAGGATCATCCCCAGGAAGGACAAAGGGATGTCAGGGAGCTGGTAATGCTGAAGATATAGATGGGACACAAACTGTTCAAAGATGTTGCCTAAATGGCAGAGGAAAGGAAAGCGCAGACAGGACAGAGTCTGGCTAGAGGTATGGCTATGAATGCTGAGAGTAAAGAGAGAGAAATTACAGAGATTCTAGAGTCTGCTTGGTAGGCAGGAAAAGGACAGGAAACGTTGCCCTGTGTGAACTGTGCTGCTGATGTGACAGATGCCTTGCTGTTTAGTAATGTTCAACTGTTGGAAAGAACTGTGACTCTGTGGTGTTTCCTGGAACTGCGGAGCTGGAGGCTGGAGTGACAGAGACTGAGGGATTTCCAGCGACAGAAGTGAGTACTGGGTTGTACCCATCTCTCCATGTGCAAGGTGCCGGGTGCTCACTGACTGTTGCTTAATGGACGCCCACGGCTACCACCATGCCACCTTGTTACAGAAAAATAAGAGATATTTTTTGAATATATAAAGGAAGTTGGTGACTTATGTATAGATTGATGGACTGCTGTAAAAGAGGTCAGAGTTCAAAGAGTAGCTGACAGCACAACCGGCAATAGGATGCCCGTCCTAATTCCACAGACCAAAGTGGAAGTGTACATACCCAAAAGAAATGAAGGACAGCATCCAATCCAGGTGAAAAAGCTTCTTTTATTGTGCCAAGTGCTGTAAAAGAGGTGTCAAAGGTGGTGGCTTAATTTATAATAGAAAGATTTGTTGGCAGGATCCCTTTAAAATGTGTGATTAAATGTGTGATTTTATGCATATATCATATCAAAATGCAAAAAAAAAAATGTTTTGTTTTGTATATCATAAAATATAACATTTCATGAGCTTTGTTTTACGAGGTGCCGCTTCAGTCTGGTTTTTAAATACAACGACAAATCCTCCATTCATTTGTTGCAAATAAATATTGCAGATTTTAATAATTACATGGCATTCTATAAGACAATTCAAGCCTTTGCCACAATTATTTAGTTGAATTTGCCTCTCTTTTTCATGCAGTGACTTAAAAGCTTCTGTTACAGATTTTCCAAATGTGTTCCACAGGCCATCACACCAGGCCTATTCAGATGGAATACTGCTCACAAAAACATTTCACACCATCATTTTCTGCCACGTACTAAGTCCTGCACACATTTGTTCGGAATCAATATTGAACACAATTACCTTACGTACCGCTATCATATGTTTTCTTACTGATTTATGCACTGCATGGGCACTTTATAGGTATAACCATTGCTGTACAAGAAAAAGAAGAAACAAAAAAAGAAAATATCCACAAACATACAATATAACCAAAGAAACCATGATGTCTTGGGAATAAAACATTGAAACAACTATTTGATGGTTATCTGATTGTTAGTTTGTAGTGAAAGCAAAATTGTGGTTTTGTAAGTCAAAAGATACTGTCAGGAAAACATAGATACAGTATGCGCTATTCATTTCTTCCAAGGAAACTGAATTGCTATAGTTTAAAGGCTCAATGCTTGGCTGATAAATAACACAAACCTTCTTATTAATGCAAGCATGTCGATTTAGAAAAAAAAATCTGAATCCCCCTATAAACAGCATTCAGTTATATGTATTCACATAGTATGAAGCTGATTTATACATCAATGATTTTAATTTAAATGTAAAATTATGTAAAAAGTTTTCTCTAAAATGTTACCTTTTTGACTAATTAGATGTGATAGTTAAGTCTGGGTCAAACTGCTAACAATAAAGTAGGAGGCAAAAATAGGATACTCCGAAACTATTGCATACAACACAGACTCTCTTGTTACAGGGTTGGCACCACAAAATTGGAGGATGGCTGATGTGGTACCGATATTTTTGAAAATGAAGATGTTGGATCCAAGTCACTACCGTCTGGTAACTTTGCCATCAGTGTTGTGCAAATTTTTTACAGAGACAATAGATGTCTCGCAAAAGTATACAGCAGAGAACAATGCAATAGCTGACAACTAGGGATGAGCAAACCCTTGGAAGTTTGGGTCTGCTACTTTATATTGAATTTCAGTTATTAGAATTGTTCTCGAACTTGAACCTGAACCCCTTTTGAAAACAATGGGGACCCAATCTTTTAAGCTCTTTTAATTCTCTCTCTTTCTTTTTCCTTCCAGACTTCCCCGGAACTCCGGACATTGAAACAGACTTCTAGGAGAAATCCATGTTGGGCGTTTAGTCCCCGACACTAACTGTTTAGTACAAACCCTGAGCTTTTAAGTTCACTCACCTCTACTGACAACCAGCATGGATTCATGAAAGATAAGACATTTCTAGCTAACATGATGGCTTTCTATAAGGAGGTAAATGCAAATCTGGGTACTGATGTGATTTGTCTTTTCTTTGCAAACGTGTATGATACCATACCACACAACAGCCTTATACTGAAGCTTCAGACAATTGTATGCCCAGTTAGTGAGTATCATTGATGTTATTGAGCAAGTGTTAAAAAAAATCAGTTTTTAAAAATGGCGCCTACTGTGCCTGTGCAGTAGTAGCTACCGATTTGTATAGAGATCTGATAGCTACTATTGCGCAGGCGCCGGCGGCACCATCTTGCTGGAGAAAAAAAAGTCCTGCTCCAAGATAGTGCTGCCTACACCTGTGCACTAACAGGTCTTGGTAGTAGCTATCGGATCTCTATACACACCGATAGCTGCTCTACTGCGCAGGCGCAATTTTCATATTTATTTTTTTTTACACTTGCTCAATAACATCAAGAATATTTATGAACTGGACACTAAACATGTGATTATGTTTCAGCGCAGGTGCCACGGCTGGCACCTGTCTGCAGGTTTTTATTTTTCTTCAGTATGTACAGGTATTCATTATGTAAACAAAGGGGCAGGTCAGCAAGGGATCAGTGACCTGTCAGCAGTCTGCATAATCAATAGCTAGTCATGCACACATGAAGATCCCCCACAGGCCACCCCGGAGCACGAGCATATAATTAACTCAAAAGTGAAAATAAAGATTAAACAACAACCACAAGATGGATTTCATCAACCAAGGTACAATGGGGAAAAAAGTATTTAGTCAGCCACCAACTATGCAAGTTCTCCCACTTAAAAAGATGAGAGAGGCCTGTAATTGGCATCATAGGTAGACCACAACTATGAGGGTCAAAATGAGAAAACAAATCCAAAAAATTTCCTTGTCTGGTTTGGCAAGATTTATTTTGCAAATTATGGCGGAAAATAAGTATTTGTTCATTAACAAAAGTTCTTCTCAATATTTAGTTATATATGCTTTTTTGGCAATGACAGAGGTCAAACATTTTCTGTAAGTCTTCACAAGGTTGACACACACTGTTGGTGGTATGTTGGCCCATTCCTCCATGCAAATCTCCTCTAGAGCAGTGATGTTTTGGGCCTGTCGCTGGGCAACATGGACCTTCAACTCCCTCCAAAGGTTTTCTATGAGGTTGAGATCTGGAGACTGGCTAGACCTCCCCAGGGCCTTTATATGTTTCTTACGAAGCCCCTACTTCAGAGCACTGGTGGTGTGCTTGGGATCATTATCATGCTGAAAGAACCATCCACATTTCATCTTCAATGCCCTTGCTGATAGAAGGAGGTTTGCACTCAAAATCTCATGAAACATGGCCCAATTCATTCTTTCATGAACACGGATCAGTCGTCCTGGTCCCTTTGCAGAGAAACAGCACCAAAGCATGATGTTGCCATCACCATGCTTCACAGTAGGTATGGTGTTCTTTGGATGCACATGACATTCTCCCAATACTCTTCTGGATAACCCAAATGCTCTTTAGCAAACTTCAGATGGGCCCAGACATGTACTGGCTTAAGCAGGGGGACACATGTGGCACTGCAAGATCTGAGTCCCTGGCGGAGTAGTGGGTTACTGATGGTAGTCTTTTTTATGGTGGTCCCAGCTCTATGCAGTTCATTCACTAGCTCCCCACATATGGTTTTGGGATTTTTGCTCACCGTTCTTGTTTTTCCAAACAATTTTATTAACATTTTCAACAAAAACAAGACATAGAGAGAGAAGGTTAACATAAATGCAATGGCATGAAACATTCATGATGAAGCATAAAAGTAAAAATAGAATAAAATAAAATAACAAAATTATAAATACATTAAATTATTATGGAAATATTTCCAGCCAGCGAGACCATTTTTTCAAAAAGGAAGGAATGCAGCCATTCAGTAATGCCAATTTTTGTTCATAGGATTTATGCAAAGCCAGTTTGTCAATAATTTCTTGTGAACAGGGTATTTTAGAAGATTTCCAATAAAAAGCAATAGCATTCTTAGAAACTAAAAGCTAAAAGGTGGAGTCAGTTGATCTACATTCAACGAAAGCAAGGCCAACTGAGGAGACAGAGAAAAATCCAAACGTTTTAATATAATAGAAATAAGAGAAGAGATTTCATCCAAAAAGGACAAAACCAAAACAATTGGGAAAGGCTACCTTAATATCCACAATCCCTCCAGCAGAGAGGGGAATTGGAAGGATTAATAAATGCTAAGCAAGACGGTGAATAATACCACCTAAAGATAAGTTTAAAATGAGACTCATGAAGAGCCATGGATATGGTGGCAGAATAAGTCAGGGACATGGCCAGTTCCCAATCATCTAGAGCTACAGAAAGATTCAAAGTAGATTTCCATTTGGTAGATATATTGAGTAGACCAAAATATGCTATGACCGGAGTTGCATAAAATATTAATTGCCGACTCCGATAAAGGAGGGTGACAAGTAACCAGTGTCCTCAAAAATCCTTTAAAATAGTAAACTGCATAAAAGCCAATGAAGGAACACCAAATCTATCTTTAAGGTGGGTAAATGAAACCAACTTGTTACCATCAAAGATGTCATGTGGTTTAGAGATTCCCCAGTCAGCCAAACTTGACTGCAGATCAAACGAGAAAACAGTAGCCAAAAAAGAGAGGGGAAGTCTCAGCATAAGTTCCATCCTAGTGAAACCACTTTTAATTTTGAGAAATTTCCGCTATGCCACAAGAACAGCTACAAATATCAGATGATCAGACCGAAGCAAAGGCTTAGAGGTGAATAAATAATAATATTACAAGGTGGAGAATTTCTATTAAAATATAATTCCAATTCCACCCATGAAGGTGTATGATCTGCAGACCACCAATATAGACTCTGTTTAACCCTCCGTCACATACAATATTCGGACTAATGAGTTCACATACAATGTGCCTGTCAGACGCCTGCTGGAAAAATACCTATAATATCTAATGTTTGCAATTTCAGTGCTCTAAAAGTGATCAGTGACCTTCATAGGGATGTAATAAAAGAGACTACACATAATCAGTTGCAAAAAAAAACATTTACTCAACATAAAACTAATAACTTTGAAATACAAACTTTTCAAAACTCCCGCCAAATAGTCCCCAGTTCGACTCTCTCAAAAAAATGTACAAAGAAAATTTTTGAACACAAACTTAATTTTAAGGTACCTTAAGTACTATTAAAAACATATTCAATCAGAAGTAGATGCTGAGGTTTCCCCAGAAAAGTCACACTTGCAGAGCAAATAGCAAGAATTACACACCATTTTTGCATGTGTCAGGCAAATTGCTTTATGACATTTGAGACATTCATAATTTGAAAGCCTTCTGGTTCCGCTTTCCGTTTGGCAGGTGGTGCATCTCCTTCTTTTGTGAGGTGGTGCAGATGGTGACTTTTCACCATCATCTTCTGGGCGGAACCTTTTGAGCTGAACTTGAAGGCGAGAGGGGATACCGATTGTTTTCACGCTTCTCCTGCGTAGCTCTCCAAGTACTAGTTCATGGGCCAATTTTTTCAGATACAATCGTCTACGGAGTGGTTCAAGCTTGTTTTCAAGATAAATTACTTGTGAATTTATACCACCCAAATTCAACATAGCAAAAAATATGACCATTGGCCAGCGTTTGATGTTTCTGCTGACGTTGAAAGTGGAGCACATCTGATCTGCTGTATCCACACCCCCTTTGGTGGCATTGTAAAATGTAATTATCTCCGGTTTTTTTTCTGCCCCAGTCCCAGGATCGATGGCAGCATCATCATGAAGTGTTGATAGAAGAAGTACGATTTTTTTGGCATGTGGTACATAGGAAACTAAAGCCTTTCCATTATGGAATGCAAACATACTGCTGTACTGTTGTCTCTCTTTCACACTTACAAACTGTGGCGGCAATTCCCTTTTGTTTTTTCTTACAGTTCCCACATATGACAGCTTCTGAATTTTCAGATAATCAATCAGATCACAACTTGTAAACCAATTGTCAGCTGTAATATTGCGACCCGATCCAAATAAGGGTTCAGCCAGTCTTTTTACAACATCAATGGGTTTGTTGCTCACACAGTAAGGACCTTCTGGTTGTTTTCCTGCATAAACTTCCAGGTTGTAAGTGTAGGTCTTACTGGCATCAACAAGGGCATAAATTTTTATTCCATATTTGTTTGGCTTTGATGGAATATATTGACGAAAGGCACATCTACCACGAAAACCAGGGAGCATTTCGTCAATAGTGAGATTCTCTCCAGGGTAATAACTTTGTTTACAGTTTACAAATCTTTGAAAAATATCACGAATTGGAGCAAGTCAGTCATGTGTTTTGCGTTCGGTTCGGGTAGTTCTGTCGTCAAACCGAAGGCAACGAATTAGAATCTTGAATCTGTTTATGGACATAACAAGGCTAAATTTTTCAACTCCATCCCCATCTTTACCCCAAAGTTCCTCCAAACTTTGTCTATTTGCCCTATAAGCTCCTGCAAGGTACAGTAATCCAAAAAAAGCACGCAGTTCTATTTCATCTGTGGGCTTGATGGTTCTGTTGCAGATGTACTTGTCCTTTATAATGTCTATATATTGGTTGGTATATGTGACAATAGAGTCCAGAATGTCATCTGTAAATATACTGTTCCAGCATTCAACTGCAGTTTTTGCATTACGTGCAGTTCATATTACTGCAGGAAGGTGAGTAATAATGTTTAAAGGTTCCCTACGTTTTTTCTGGAATGGCTTCTTGTTCCATTTAGTATTTTTATCTTTTCCAATATAATATGATCCAACTTCTTCATCCTCACCACTGTCACCATCTTGCTCTGTTTCAGAATCCAGGACACATTCTTCCACCTCATCATGTGAATCAGTCTCACTTTCCTCTCCTAAATCCTCATTCAGTGTGAGGTCTCTATCATCTAACAGCATGTTTGTTACTTCCTCAACATCAAGTTGTTTGGATAAATTGTACATTTTCCTCTCCATTTCAGCAGATAATCTGAAGCAAGAGAAGGAATATGTTAGGGAACTACTGTATATGCCTGAGCAGCACACTTTCTTTTATAAAATCTCCCTTTTTTCTATGAAATATCCTCACATTTTGTGCTATACATTCATAAAACAAGCTAAATAAACTATTGTGATGAATAAAAACATAAAATACCAACCTTACTGAATGTGACGTATTCACATACAATGAGCCTGAGAGATCTGTGCAGCTATATCCTCTCCCCTGAAGCTCTGAAATCCAACTGTGATATCAGGTTTCACAGACCTTCAAGAGACAGGAGACTACCTGGAGGGAGGGGTTTCCTCACAATCTGGTGAGGAAGGAGAAATGAAAGTAAAAGAGAAGCGCCTGTCAGATCAGTTGTATGTGACGGAGGGTTAATTAAATTACAGAAATAATAGGCCGAAACATTAGGTAGACCCATACCCCCACGCAATTTATGTTTATACAGTTGACTAGAGGCTATACGAGCTCTCTTGATGCCCCAAACAAACAGATTGAGGTGTGCCTGCAAACTGGTCAAATAGGAAGTAGGAACAAGTAAAGGAATGGACCTCAAGATATAGAGGATCTTGGGAAGAATTATTGATTTTACAATAAGGCACCTTCGCCACCACGATACTTTATCATCATAAAATCTAAGCTCTTTAGAAATGGAAGCAATAGAAATATCCTTTATACTCTGGACTTGAGAATCAGTGAGGTTAAATTGAAACATTTTCGACTTGGACTTGTTTATTTTAAAATGCGAAAAAAATGAAAATTTTTTAAGAAGGGTTTGCAAATGTGGCATAGAACGACAAGGATTGGTAAGGGACCGCAGAATATCAGCATATACCGTATATACTCGAGTATAAGCCGACCTGAGTATAAGCCGACCCCCCTAATTTTGCCACAAAAAACTGGGAAAACTTATTGACTCGAGTATAAGCCTTAGGGTGGAAATGCAGCATTTACCGGTGAATTTCAAAAATAAAAATAGATCATTATTTCCCCATAGCTGTGCCATATAGTGCTCTACACCATTCATATTTCCCCATAGCTGTGCCCCATATAGTGCTCTGCACCGTTCACTGTGCCCCCTAGCTGTGCCATATACAGTGCTCTGCACCGTTCACTGTGCCCCATAGCTGTGCCATATACGGTGCTCTGCACCGTTCACTGTGCCCCCTAGCTGTGCCATATACGGTGCTCTGCACCGTTCACTGTGCCCCCTAGCTGTGCCTTATACGGTGCTCTGCACCGTTCACTGTGCCCCCTAGCTGTGCCATATACGGTGCTCTGCACCGTTCACTGTGCCCCCTAGCTGTGCCTTATACGGTGCTCTGCACCGTTCACTGTGCCCCATAGATGTGCCATATACAGTGCCCTGCACCGTTCATTGTGCCCCCTAGCTGTGCCATATACGGTGCTCTGCACCGTTCACTGTGCCCCATAGATGTGCCATATACGGTGCCCTGCACCGTTCATTGTGCCCCCTAGCTGTGCCTTATACGGTGCTCTGCACCGTTCACTGTGCCCCCTAGCTGTGCCTTATACGGTGCTCTGCACCGTTCATTGTGCCCCCTAGCTGTGCCTTATACGGTGCTCTGCACCGTTCATTGTGCCCCCTAGCTGTGCCTTATACGGTGCTCTGCACCGTTCATTGTGCCCCCTAGCTGTGCCATATACGGTGCTCTGCACCGTTCACTGTGCCCCCTAGCTGTGCCTTATACGGTGCTCTGCACCGTTCATTGTGCCCCCTAGCTGTGCCATATACGGTGCTCTGCACCGTTCACTGTGCCCCCTAGCTGTGCCTTATACGGTGCTCTGCACCGTTCATTGTGCCCCCTAGCTGTGCCTTATACAGTGCTCTGCACCGTTCATTGTGCCCCCTAGCTGTGCCTTATACAGTGCTCTGCACCGTTCATTGTGCCCCCTAGCTGTGCCTTATACGGTGCTCTGCACCGTTCATTGTGCCCCCTAGCTGTGCCTTATACGGTGCTCTGCACCGTTCATTGTGCCCCCTAGCTGTGCCTTATACGGTGCTCTGCACCGTTCACTGTGCCCCATAGATGCTCCACATTAATCTGTGCTGCCGCTGCTACTGCTGCAATAAAAAAAAAAAACACATACTCACCTCCCTTGATTGCAGCTCCCGGCGTCTCGTTCCGGCGCCTCCATCTTCCCGGCGTCTCTGCTCTGACTGATCAGGCAGAGGGCGCCGCGCACACTATATGCGTCATCGCGCCCTCTGCCTGATCAGTCAGAGAGCGCAGACGCCGGGAAGATGGAGGCGCCGGCCGGGAAGATGGAGCGGCGCCCGGCGGCTGGAACGAGGACAGGTGAATATAACATACTCACCTAGTCCTGGCGATCCTCGCGCTGTCCCCTCCTGTCTTCGGCGCTGCAGCTTCTTTCTCTATCAGCGGTCACCGGCACCGCTGATTAGAGGAATGAATAGGCGGCTCCGCCCCTATGGGAGGTGGAGCCGCTTATTCATTTCTGTAATGAGCGGTCCCACGTGACCGCTGAAGAGAGGAAGAAGCTGCAGCGCCGAAGCCCGTGGGACGGCAGGGACAGCGCGAGGATCGCTGGGACTAGGTAAGTATGCCTCAGCGCCCTCAGCCCCTCACCCGCCGACCCCACCGCTACCGTGACTCGAGTATAAGCCGAGGGGGGCACTTTCAGCCCTAAAATTTGGGCTGAAAATCTCGGCTTATACTCGAGTATATACGGTAAACTGATTTTAAATTCCTTATGATCAGTGCGAATTAGCTCTAATGAACTGGGCTAATAGCTCTATGGCAAGGGCAAAAAGCAGTGAAGAAAGGCGGCAACCCTGCCGAGTACCATTAAAGATTGGAAATGGGGAAGAAAAGTGATTATTAATATAAATTTTTGCCTGAGGATCAGAACATAAAGCCACAATTTTATTTATAAAGTCCAAATCAAAGCCAAATTTTTGTAGGGAACATTTGAGAAAAGTCCAATTTAAGAGATCAAGCGCTTTCTCTGCATCAAGGGAAATTAAAGGGACTCTGTCACCTGAATTTGGCGGGACTGGTTTTGGGTCATATGGGCGGAGTTTTCGGGTGTTTGATTCACCCTTTCCTTACCCGCTGGCTGCATGCTGGCTGCAATATTTGATTGAAGTTCATTTTCTGTCCTCCATAGTACACACCTGTGCAAAGCAATCTTGCCTTGTGCAGGTGTGTACTATGGAGGACAGAGAATGAACTTCAATCCAATATTGCAGCCAGCATGCAGCCAGCGGGTAAGGAAAGGGTGAATCAAACACCCGAAAACTCCGCCCATATGACCCAAAACCAGTCCCGCCAAATTCAGGTGACAGGTTCCCTTTAAAGTGGAGTTAATTTTTTGGGAATTAATTAATTTAATAATATTTATCAGCCTCCTGGTGTTAGGGGTTGAGTTCCCACCTCTGCACAGGGGAAATCTCAGTCCATCTCCGCTGCGGTCTCCCATTCTTCTCCTGCTGTAGTGGAGCCTGCTCAGCAGAGATGTCAGTCCCAGCATCTCACAGTCTGACTCTGTACAAAGAGTTACTGCTGCTTTTCCTGCTTCTGCTATTGGAGTCAGTGCTGGGCAGCGGCGAGCAGACGCTTCTGGGATTAAGTCCTGCTTTTCTCGTTCTGAGCATGCCCAGAGTAAGATCTCTCAGTGGAGATTGAGGGTCACATGATCAGTTTCTGCACCTAAAGCCATTGGTCCTTTCAGGAAGGTCCTGTAGATGCTCATGCTCTGTGGCAGCCTCTCATTGGTCCTTCTAGGAAGGTCATGTACGTGCTGCAACTATTTAAGGCTCGCATGGCCACACAGCCATGCGCTAGTATTGTTCTATGTTATGTGCTTTGTGCCAGTGTGGTCACGTAAGAGTGTGTTCAGGGACCGGGCTGAAATAAGCCCCTAGAATGCTGGCACCTCCGGCGAGGAGATTGTGTTTATATGTATTCAGGGACCTGGCTAAAATAAGCCCCTAGAATGCTGGCACCTCCGGCAAGGAGTTTTGTGTGCATGCATGACCACTGACTGCTCTCTGTTTGGGCAGTTAGCCTGTGCCTCTGTGAAGTCTAACAGGGCACAGTGCTTTGCTTTCACGGCTACTCGGTGAATTAACTGAGTTAGTCCATACCGCCATATAGTGCCGCCGTTTGCTAACAGCAGGTTCTCCTGCACGGTGGACCCCCGGCTGCGAACGCACCAATAACAAAAAAAATCTATATTTACTCGGTGCATTCCGCTAGCCCTAACACCTCGTACCTTCAATGGATTGCCGGTGCTTGATAAATCCAATCTGGTCCGTGGAAATTAATTTGGGCAAAATAAGGTTAAGGTGGTTAGCTAAGACTTTGGAATACATTTTGAGATCACTATTAATTAATGAAATGGGGCGGTGATTAAGTATTTGATCAGGAGTAGTATGAGGCTTGGGAATAAGTATAATTGTGGCATCCAAATTTTCCCTAGGGAAAGAACCAATGGATGCAGCGGCATTGAAAATTTGAACTAAATGGGGGACAAGAATTTCACGGAATGATTTATAATAATTATTGCTATAACCATCAGGACCGTCTTCAACAGTCGTAGAAAATCGCAGCATGCTGCGTTTGTCACCGTATTGCGCAAAAAATACGCCAATGAAAGTCTATGGGGGGCGACAAAAATATGGATTACACACGGACCAACAGTGTGACTTGCGAGAAATACGCAGCGGTGATCTAGCGAAAAGCCGGTGTACAGTAAAATTACACTGACAGGTTAGAATAGAATAGCTAAGATAAATGTCTACACATAGTATAGGGGTATATATATATATATATATATATATATATATATATATATATATATATATATATAAATGTCAGTGAGACACATATACAGTGGGGCAAAAAAGTATTTAGTCAGTCAGCAATAGTGCAAGCTCCACCACTTAAAAAGATGAGAGGCGTCTGTAATTTACATCATAGGTAGACCTCAACTATGGGAGACAAACTGAGAAAAAAAAATCCAGAAAATCACATTGTCTGTTTTTTTAACATTTAATTTGCATATTATGGTGGAAAATAAGTATTTGGTCAGAAACAAAATTTCATCTCAATACTTTGTAATATATCCTTTGTTGGCAATGACAGAGGTCAAACGTTTTCTGTAAGTCTTCACAAGGTTGCCACACACTGTTGTTGGTATGTTGGCCCATTCCTCCATGCAGATCTCCTCTAGAGCAGTGATGTTTTTGGCTTTTCGCTTGGCAACACGGACTTTCAACTCCCTCCAAAGGTTTTCTATAGGGTTGAGATCTGGAGACTGGCTAGGCCACTCCAGGACCTTGAAATGCTTCTTACGAAGCCACTCCTTCGTTGCCCTGGCGGTGTGCTTTGGATCATTGTCATGTTGAAAGATCCAGCCACGTTTCATCTTCAATGCCCTTGCTGATGGAAGGAGGTTTGCACTCAAAATCTCACGATACATGGCCCCATTCATTCTTTCATGTACCCGTATCAGTCGTCCTGGCCCCTTTGCAGAGAAACAGCCCCAAAGCATGATGTTTCCACCACCATGCTTTACAGTAGGTATGGTGTTTGATGGATGCAACTCAGTATTCTTTTTCCTCCAAACATGACAAGTTGTGTTTCTACCAAACAGTTCCAGTTTGGTTTCATCAGACCATAGGACATTCTCCCAAAACTCCTCTGGATCATCCAAATGCTCTCTAGCAAACTTCAGATGGGCCCGGACATGTACTGGCTTAAGCAGTGGGACACGTCTGGCACTGCAGGATCTGAGTCCATGGTGGCATAGTGTGTTACTTATGGTAGGCCTTTTTACATTGGTCCCAGCTCTCTGCAGTTCATTCACTAGGTCCCCCCGCGTGGTTCTGGGATTTTTGCTCACCGTTCTTGTGATCATTCTGACCCCACGGGGTGGGATTTTGCGTGGAGCCCCAGATCGAGGGAGATTGACAGTGGTCTTGTATGTCTTCCATTTTCTAATTATTGCTCCCACTGTTGATTTCTTCACTCCAAGCTGGTTGGCTATTGCAGATTCAGTCTTCCCAGCCTGGTGCAGGGCTACAATTTTGTTTCTGGTGTCCTTTGACAGCTCTTTGGTCTTCACCATAGTGGAGTTTGGAGTCAGACTGTTTGAGGGTGCGCACAGGAGTCTTTTTATACTGATAACAAGTTTAAACAGGTGCCATTACTACAGGTAATGAGTGGAGGAAAGAGGAGACTCTTAAAGAAGAAGTTACAGGTCTGTGAGAGCCAGAAATCTGGATTGTTTGTTTCTGACCAAATACTTATTTTTCCACCATAATATGCAAATAAAATGTTAAAAAAACAGACAATGTGATTTTCTGGATTTTTTTTCTCAGTTTGTCTCCCATAGTTGAGGTCTACCTATGATGTAAATTACAGACGCCTCTCATCTTTTTAAGTGGTGGAACTTGCACTATTGCTGACTGACTAAATACTTTTTTGCCCCACTGTATGTATATATATTAATATTTCATACAGCACTAGATAGCTTAAAATCCGGTAATTCCATTCCCGGCTTTTCCTATCTCCTTCTCAAACCCGACATGATATGAGACATGGTTTACATACAGTATTAAAACACAGAAGTACCGTATGATGACAAGAGATTTATTATATATCTATTTATATCCGACATCAGTCATATATCAATCCCAGGTACTCTGTGCAATTGTGTGATTACCATCACCACATGGAATGAACAATCCCAAACACCCTGATTATAGACACACCAGAGATTAGCACCACACCAGGAATAATATTTAAAGATCTGCCTTTATTACACAATTCAAATAGCAACAAATAATTAATAAAATTATGTATCATATAAAATCAAATATTAGTACGTACCACAGGATATATATAAAAATGTTAGAATAACAGCACACCCAATATTACATCAATAGATCCCCATCAAAGTAAAAACTGTGCAATATAACATAAAAAATATCTATTTCATAATTCACACAATATAAAGTGCAAAGTATTATAAGGATTAGATTGCACAAATACAAAAAGTGCATGCAAATAACTAGCAAACATAGGCCAGATTACAAGGTGCTATGTGCCAAAAATAAAATACATATGCTCCTAAAGGTGCTTACTTGTTCCACAAATACTGAGCTTAAAAAAGTGCTAGGTGCTATGCATATGGTCATCAATCATAAGCCTGACAATAAAGTGCTATGTGCAAAAAATGATAAATAACATGTGCGCCTGAAAGTGCTTGTATGCACCAACGGACCTGAGCCCAAAAAAACTAAGTGTGCAGGTGCTAGGTGCTATGTCTATGGCCAGCAATCATAAGCCCAACAACAAAGTGCTATGTGCAAGGAGTAGCATGTGCTCCTGGGAGTGCTTCTATGCACCAAGACAACTAAGTGTACAAAAAGTGCACGAAGGGGACCTAAAATAATATTAATGTCGGTAAATACCTTGGGTAGCTGTGTCCAGTGGTAACGCACCCCGACGCGCGTTTCGGACAATTCCTTCGTCAGGGAATAACAAGTTCAGGGGATAACAAGTTCAAATAGGTGCCATTACTACAGGTAATGAGTGGAGGACAGATGAGCCTCTTGAAGAAGAAGTTACAGGTCTGTGAGAGCCAGAAATCTTGCATGTTTTTAGGTGACCAAATACTTATTTTCCACCATAATTTGCAAAATAAATCTGGCCAAATCAGACATGGTGATTTTCTCATTTTGACTCTCATAGTTGTGGTCTACCTATGATGTCAATTACAGGCCTCTCTCATCTCTGTAAGTGGGAGAACTTGCATAGTTGGTG